>NW_021604747.1:2230082-2266050 GCF_004785775.1 Grammomys surdaster | reverse complement strand
GTGTGCTCCTCTATGGTGAGAGGTCTGCATTGCCAGGCTGAGGCGTCTCCTCCATGCATTTCTATAGGCAAGCGGGGGTGGGGGGATAAACCAAGCTTGTTTGTGCTTTCACACATTCCCTTATGTGGCCTGGCACTTGAATGATCCCTTTGATTTCCTTCTTTTGCTGCCCTGCTCCCAGAGGACCATGTAAGCAGAAGCTCTCTCGTGGTGCTCATGCACAGCACTTGCGGAACAAGGAAATGATTGGACACACAAATATGCTCTTAGCAGAGTCTGGCTTTCTTTTCTCTCTTAAACTCTTCCCTTATTTTCTTGTCATTCGTTTAGATAAGCATGCTTTAGTAAAGATGTATAATTACTGATGTTGGTAGCCAGCACTTTCAAATAGTTCTGTGACATTGAAACTCGTCCTGAACATACTTGGTGAACTCCACAGATGCTTCAGAAGGACATGATGCTGAGGTTTAGCAACAGGGCCTCTCTAGGTGGAGTCATGGTTCTGCCTAACATCCAAGGCCTCTTATCACTTTGGGGCATTTTGAAAGGTCACATTTAGGCAAAAGCAATGAGAAACTCAGTCTCTAGCTGATAGGTCAAAGGCTAGTAGGAGCCTTCATAGTCACAGGGGTTTTGTCTCCTTGTTTTAACAGATGAAGTATCAAGCCTGGATTGCATATGAGTGCCCCAAATTACAAGTATACTCATAAACTAAAGCCTGGTGCTAAAAGGAACTAGTTTTGGTCTCCCTAATAAAAATCTATTAAATATAGCCATACATTCTGGGCTGTTTGATCAAAATTATTTTATCATTTTATATGGTATATTCTGATCATGTTTTGTAATTTCCAAATTCTTCCCACCTCCCTACACCTCAGAGTTCATGTTCAATTCTCTCTCAAGAAAAAACAAAACAAAAAAATTCTCTCTCTCTCTCTCTCTCTCTCTCTCACACACACACACACACACACACACACACACACACACACACGCTCCTGATGGTTGATGTATAAGCTTCCTACCACTACAATGAAATACCCACAGCATTAAACTTATGAAAGTTTTATTTTGGCTCAGGATTCCGGAAGTTCTACTCTACTATTTGGAAGCCCCATTAGGATTCTGGCAAGGGTTGTACATCCTCTCAAGAGCATGTAAGAGAGCAAACTTCACCCCAAAGCCAAACAGCAGACTTAGAACTCTGTAGTTCCCTTCAGGGCATACCTCCACTAGGTTCTACCCCTACCCCAAAGGATCATCCTGGGGACTAGCATTTATATAGTGTCTGGGGAGGATACTCATATAAATCATAGACCTTGAAAATGAGATATTTATTTAATTGGTTATATAAGTCAGAACTTGATGAAGGAGAAACTATGCTCTGTGCCCTCACAAAAATGAAAATGTACTGCTTTTACAGTGGATATACAAATTTTTAATGTTTCCAGCATCATAATTGGTGTTTTCTATCTGGTATATAATACATGCAATTGAGCAAGTGTGTTCCTATGGGACATTTGGGCTTTGTCCAGAGTTATTATCTGAGCCTACCAAAGACACCTACAAAAATGATCAGTTAAGGGGGAGTTCCCTAGCACCTACACTTTGAAGTCCACTCCACATTAAATGACGGCACAGCTTATGGACAGAACACTGACTTGAGGTGTGGAGCAAGAAGTGACAGATGATCCTTCAAGGCCTGGTCTCAGCAAAGAAGCTACAAGAGTGACGAGGCTTTGGTCAAGAGAGCCAAGACACCAACTCGAATGCCACCAAGCAGAAGCTGGGCAGTTTGAGCTTTTCCACAATAACTGCAATGAATTCAAACCTGCTCCTATGTTTCAGCCCAGGATTTCATAATGAGATTTAGGCCTAGATTGGCATTCTGAGAAGGAATCTTGAAATCTGGTAAGGAAAGGGAAAAAATTCAGTTTATCCTACCTTTGTGTACTAGAGACCAGTGGCAGATGAGGGAAAGCAACTACTGATGGACAAGGGAGTAAGAGTCTTGGCAAGACTCCACATGAGTCTGTAGCAGTTGATATCATCACTCTGCCTGTTGGCCCGAGTCTGTGGAAGCACCAAGAAGCCACCAGAACACTGCCAGAAGTTTTTTGACATGTTTTTTTTTTCTATGAAGTCATGACAAGCAGAGCTCAGCAATGCAATGTAAGGCAAACCAATACATGTGTGTCATGTGTGGTGTTAGCAAAAAATCCTTCATCACAAGACCTTTCCCGTGTTTGCTTTGGCAAAACATCCTTTCACCTGTGTCTACTTCAGGAAAACAGGTTTCACATGACTTTCCGAAGAAATCAGAAGTTTCCACTTAAGTATCTTTTTTCTCAGTTCAGACTTATATATCATTTAGAAACAATGCCAAAGGCCAAAATTTAGTTATTTGGCATTTTGCTACATTTTCCTATTATATGCACTCTTTGGGGGTTTTGTTTGTTTGTTTGTTTGTTTGTTTTCGAGATGGTGTTTCACTAAGTAGCTTTTGCTGATTTGGAACATTATGTGTTTGGAATATTGTGTGTTTGAGGCTGGCCTCAAACTCACAGATCCATTTGCATTTGCCTCTCAAGTGCTGGGATCAAAGGCATTTGACACTTTACCCAGACCACACAACATCTGCAATTCGAGGGCATATTGTATATGGTAGAACCCCTCAACATTGTGTATACCCCACGTGGTTCTAATCTGTGTGCTGTGAGTGACATCCCAGTAGTTTGAAACTGACTGTGATGGTGTTTAGACTAAGTTGGATTAATCATGGAGTGTCTGGCTGATTTGTCAAAACAGTTGTTGGAAGAAGTCTTGAGGCTGATGAGAGCTGAAACTGTACGTAGTACAAAACTGACATAATACCCTCCCAGTTCTCAGCGATGACCTCATTCAACAGAGGAAGACAGATTACCCTGGAGTGAACAGCCGACACTGTCTTAACTGTCCTCCTTTGCTTTCTTCTTGATGCAAATGGAATATCTGCCGGCATGCATGCCAGATTACACTCATTAGTCAGTTGTAACTGGGATGGCTGCAGGTACAAGAATTTTTGGGAAAAGTCAATAAAAACCCTGAGAAATTGTTCATGTGGAATTTGCCATAAGTGTTACAAATAAAATATATCACTAAATTCATTTCAACTTCTGTATGTGTATTTTATGCTAGTTATTAAGCTGCACATTCCAGAAATGTAATAAATGTTTGTTGCTTTTGCTATTAGCAAGGTAATGATAGCATTATCACAACCACAAAGTAGCAAGCTAGCACAGGAACATGGAGGGATACTACAATGAAGCATTGCAGGTGCACAGTGATGCCCTAGGGGGAGGACGGTCTGTGTGCTTAGCATGGACCACACAACATGCTCAGCTATTCATAGAATCAAGGGCATTCATTCATTCTGAGGGAAAATAGAGGCCCAGAGTTAAGTTCCACCTTGCTGATGCCTTCAGAAGGGACCAGCTGTGTGGCTACTTTTAACAATGTTAGCTTAGGTATGGAAATAGAGGACACTCGGGAGGCCAGGACTTCTTTATTCTGAAGTTCACAGGGAGTGGAATACGATGCTGGATTTAGCCAGCTATGCAGAGTATGCTTTCAGCACACAGAGACTTGTGAGTGTCAAAGCAAATTGTCCCATGGGAATGTGTTTAGGAGGTGAGATTACAAATACACTTTAATGAGGGCAGAGGTGGGAGGAGACAACAAAGCAAGCAGCTGTCTGGAAAGCTCTGACAAATGCCCGTGCTGCACAGAAAGCCAAGCTGCCTTTGTGGAACACATCACCAAAATGCCCATGCATGCCTTTGTGAGGATATTTTAAAAAATTCATGAAGGTTAAGAAAGAGCTGGTCAGCCAAAGGCACTTCTAAACCATACCCAGGATCCCAGCAAGTGGGGCTGAAGACAAGGTAGGGATCGACCCCAGAGGCAAGGAAAACCATGGGAAGGAGCCAGCAGCTCAGATGGGCTCATCTCCAGAACCAGACTGACTCCAGTGCACGTCGCCTCCTGAAGATCCTGCCGACAGAAACCCAAAACATGTCCATGATGCTGGGGGTAGGAGCAGAGAGAGCACTCACAACCATCAGATTAGGAAGGAAAACTCTGACTATGGTGGTGTGCCCATGTAATCCCAGAGCTAGAGAGACTGAGGCAGGATAATTATGAGTTTGAGGCAAGTCTGTGTTGGTTTGTGAGGCTCTGGGACAAAAATATTTGAAAAATATTGGTTGGAAAATAGAAAAATTTGTTGTTTGATACAACAAAATCTTTGTATGAAATTACATACAATGTCTCAGATAATACTTAGCCTCTGGTACATTTTGGTGTAGTAACTGCGACAGATAGGAATAACTGGTGGTGTGGGAGCTGTGTTGGTTTGCTCTATTGCACACTGGATACGTCAACACTGAAAAGATGAACATGTGGTGAGCCAGCGCCATCCAGTGGGGACCAGTGTGTGATGGGATAGGAGCAAAGGTGAGTATAAGGTAGGAGACCTGCTCACGGTGCATGGTGGATTTTAATTTACAACTAGAGTATGGAAACCACACCTTCTACTTGACATGTTCTGGTAGTTTGAAAGACATGGCTGTCTATGATTATTGGAAAAAGTGATTTAAACACTCCTTTCTCCAGCTTCAGGAAATTTAAATGCCCCCAAACAATCAGAGCAATGGATGAGTGCTGAAATGGACACAGCAACACCATTCTCCTGTGGGAACATTAAAGTCTTAAAGAAATTTATGAAAGTAAATTTATACATTTATTATAATAACTTTTGTTTTTGAAGACATTCTTATTTTCATAGAATGTGACATGAACTAGATTTATTTTTGATAGTATTTAAACTCTGTATTTATAGTATTTTAAACTCTGTGTCTTTACTTTTAATCCAATGAACAGCAGTAGATTTAATCCAGAGAAGTAATTCTCATTCTGAGCTCAGTATCACTTCATAGCCCAGGTACCTTTGAGTGTACAGCAACCCTGACTCAGCCTCCCGAAACCTGGAGTCAGGGGTGACTTCATGGTGTGAAGTAGTCTTTTGGGGTTTGTTTTTGTTTGTTTGTTTTTTTTAAGGTCTGATCATTTATTTGATACTTTTAAAGAGTTCTTGTTTCTGACTGGACTCAGACTTAGAAGTAGAAGCTCCCAGCGAGACCAGCCAGTATCTGTTCCTGTGTTCTCTTTGCCTCTGTTCTCTTGGTCAGAAGTTCTTAGTGCATTGTTTCTCGTGGAGTAACAGGATGCCATATCTTGAGTGCTTTGGTCTGGGCTTCTGGCAAACATCTTCTGTAGAGAGATTGAAAGCTTTCAGATTCCGCAGCTCTTGGGGCCCAACTGTTGAGGCACAGCAGTATCTGCCAGTCCATGATCATCCTTCTCTCCCCACGACCCCCGCAATTTCCAAGTTGAAAACACTCAGCCTGGCATTTTCAGTACACCCCCTAGCAGACTTCTGTTTCCTTTCTCCAGTTCTCCTTGGTAGAACCAGCTGTCTGACGGCAGAGGCTCAGGACACCTAGTGTCACGGGGAAGCCTTGTTTGTCATTCCCACTGATTTGGGCTGCATGACCCTTCCGCTCTTCACCCAGAGCAACAGCAGCAACTTCTGTGCACTTCTCATGGAAAGTTTGACACTCCCGTTTCTCCTTTGTGCCAGTGAGTTTCCAACAGCCAGTGGCCAGAAAGAGAGCTTCCCAATTTCATCTTTGTGAAGCCAACTGTCTAGAAGGTGCCACAAAGAAAGAAAGAAAGAAAGAAAGAAAGAAAGAAAGAAAGAAAGAAAGAAAGAAAGAAAGAAAGAAAGGAAGGAAAGAAGGAAGGAAGGAAGGAAGGAAGGAAGGAAGGAAGGAAGGAAGGAAGGAAGGAAGGAAACAACAACAACAAAACCCCTAATTTTTCTTTGTCAATTGATTTTTATTTAGCATTTTCTTTAATCCTATAGATATCTTAATTTTTATATAGTTTATTTTAAAATTACTTCTATTTATGTATATGAGTGTTTGCCTCCATATATGTATTTGCATTAAGTGTATGCCTGTTGCCTATGGAAGCAAAAGAGGATATTGGATTCCCTGAAACTAGAGTTACAGATGTCTATGAGCTGCCATGTGGATGCTGGGAATTAAACCCATGTCCTCTGCAAGAGCAGAAAGTGCTCTTAACTGCTGAGCTATCTCTCCAGGCCTAAAGAAGCAACTTTTTGAAGTGACCATGATACCACTGGCTTGAGATGACAGTTTTCTCATACACTGAATTCTGTGCATATTTGGCGTGTGGACGTTTTCTCTATGCCATTGGTCTATCTGTGTGTACCTGTTGAAATTCGCAGTATAGTTTCACTAACTCGTCTTTCCTTATCCCTGCTCTCATCTCCTCTCTTGGTTTACTCTTTGTGACTTTTGGATGCCACATGGGTCGGCGTCCCTTGTGTGCTCGCCTTGTGCAGGAGAGCATGTGTCTCTGCCTGGACTCAACTGCTACTTTGTTCCCAGCCTAAGATGGTTATGATCAGGGTTGTGAAAAGCTGTGATGTGCAGAGGGAAATGTTTTCCTGCCTAGTGCCAATGTGATACAAGACATGGGGAATTGAATAACCTGCTTTTGGGTCATCTGGAATCAATATTGCTTTGTTAATATTATGGCAGTAGAGGGTGAAATGAGAAGAATAGAGCATTTATTATTATCATCATTATCATAGTCGCCGTCATCATCATCCTTGAGTTCAATGTAATTCAGTGGAAAAGTTCTGCTAATCTAAATTCATAAGGGACCTGTTTCTTGAAATGGTCCCATGCTCTCTTACTTATCCTAGCCACCAAGTACTGTGGAAACTGAGGGATGACTTTGGTCCAATACGATCTGTGAGTGACCATGAGGACAGAATCGGGGGTTGAGAGGGGGGAGACAGATGCAGAGAGAGACAGAGACAGAGGGACAGATAGAAAGAGATTCTCACTTGTGTTATGTGCCAATAAACACATTGTAGGATGACAACATCAGCCTGTTAAGCATCTCTCTGCCACCTTGCCCACCACCATAAAAGTGCGAGAAATGTCTAGAGAGCATACAGCAGAGCAGCAGAGCACTCTGCTGGACCACAGGCCCTGAGCACCCCATGCAGCTGTCAAAGACCACACAGACAGGAAAGAGCAGGATGGTTGTCCGGGAAAGTTCTGGTTCCTCATGAAGCTTTAAGTCGAGGACCACCAGTAAGGGCACACGTACAGAATTATTTCATGGTTTGAAGGTTTAATTTCACCTAAACTGTTCTATTTCTGGATGGGCCGTGACATTAGGTGTTGCTCAGTGCCCTGAGTACAGTGCCTGGGAGCTGCTTTTCGTGAGCTTTGACTATGGCGGAAGTCCACAGTCCAGTCTACTGCAGTCAGTCGCATCCCCGCTCCCATCGGCTTTGTTATTATCAGTGTTCTGTGTGCGCGTGCATGCTGGCCACAGTGCGCTTATAGAAATTGGAGGATGACCCCTGGAAGTCATTTCTCTCCTACCAAGACATGAGTTCCAGGTACGGAGCTCAGTGCCTCGGGGCCCTTACCTGAGCCATCACACCAGGTGTTTTCATTATTATTACTACATCATCTCTCTCATAGGTTTTTCTCTGAGGTAGGATGAGCCAGGACTGCCCTTCTTAAGCTTCAAGAATGTAACTGAACCGTGTAGAGAATGGAAGGAAAGATCCTTCCTGATGATATCAAACCGTGTAGATCTCCCTGCCCTTAATAAAAAGGTCTGACCAAAATGTTTCCAAAAAGTATAGTTGAAGTTTAGTGTCCTAGCTCCCACCTGTAACAGCAAGCTTTACCATTAGTCCTGAGGTGACTTATAAAGAGAAAAGGTGATTCTGAGTCACAATTTTGAAGGTCTCAGTTGATGGTCAGCTGGCTGAGTATCTTTGGGTGTATGAGGCAGCACACTGACTGGAGCAAAGTGGTTTACCTCATGGCAGCTGGGAAACAAAACAGGCAGAAGGAAAGTCACGGGGCCCTCATATGCTCTGAGAAGATGACTGCGTGCTTTGACAGAACCCCACTTTAAGTGTGTACAACCTCCCGATAATGCCAAGCTGGAACCAACCTGTTAATTTGTAGGTGCCTGGGGAATAACTATCTAAGCCTGATAATTATCCACTTTCCTGATGGAATTGTGTAGCCCCAGTTATTTTCTTTTCACTTCTAGAGAACACCATCTTGACATAAGATGATTTGCTTGGTGGTTGATGGGATACAACGGTTGCACCGTGTAGGAAACTTACAGGATTTCCCCACCCAAAAAGTTGGCTGCAGTTATTCTTTCAGCACACATATTGGAAATACAGACTTTCCATATGAAACAATAAACTGGGGCTAGCAAGATGGCTCAGTTGGCGACGCTCTGACCACACAAGAAGGAGGCCCTGAGTTTGGTCCCCAGCACCCAAACTCTTTTTTAAAAAAGAAGCTGGGTGTGGTGATGTTTACAACCCAAGAGCTGGAGGACTGGAAGTGGGCAGGTCCTGGGCCTAATCAGTGAGGGACTCTCTCTAAACCACGGTGGATGGCTCCTAAGGAACCACCTGATATTCTTTGTCTCTCACACATGTGCACACAGCTGTGTGCACACATTTGCCCACCCCCACTCAGTTGGTCTCTGTTCACAACATCAATTTCTGAAGGCAAAGGGACATATTAAAACTCTGTCTCCATCACCATTGGGTGAATTTATACCTGGGTCTAGAGCATTTGAGGCCTTTCATGTTGACATAGGTTTGTTTTGTTCCTTTTCTTTTCTCAGAGTTTCAGTCTCCCATGTAGCTCTGGCTGTCCTGGAACTCACTACGTAAAACAGGCTGGCCTCAAACTTACTCGGGAGGCCTGCCTCAGTCTCCTCATGGCTTGCTCAGTCTACTTTCTTATAAACCCCAGGACAGCCGACCCAGGGTGGTACAACCCACGGTGGGTTTGGTCCCCACATCAACCCCTAATTAAGAAAACGCTCCACACACTTTCCTACAGGCCAATTTTATGGAAGCATTTTGTCAATGTGGCTTCCTCTTCCCAGATAAACCTAGCTTGTGTTTAATTGACAAAAAGACAAACCAGGGCATACATTGCCTTCTCTAAGATGGCAAGCCTGCTTAGAACTTTAGTAATTCTGCCTTTATTATTGGGCTGTTTAAACTTTTTTCTCTTAGATAATGGTATATTTCGATGAGAATAATTGTGCTGTCAGGCAAAGGAAAATAAACATTAAACACTGATGCTATCTTCCCCTTGATGTCTCTAATTTCCCGGGTTCATAAGGCTCTGTGGCTTGGCTGGTGAAATCAACCAGGAATGGTAAATTACCTGTCAGATTGATTTGTCTGCTCTGTTCATTATCTTTGGTATAAATACGTTGTGGTGACTCTGTGCATATGTGTGTCTGCTTGTGCATGTGTGCATGAACGTGTGTGTGTGTGTGTGCATGCATGTATTTCAATTTCTAGGAGTGTAGGATAGTAGCTGGAAATATCTCATTGCAGAAGGACTCTTGGTATATATAGCCCAAAGCTGGCCATGCATAACCAGATCTCATGTTTAAAACTGATCAAGCTTAGTTCTTTTTGCTTTGGTGGTTTCTTATGAAGTTATGGTCTCCTTTTCTAATTGTCACTGGTTTTCTTAAGGAATTCTGCAGCTATGCATGAACACATTACTAGGCCAGGTACCAAACACAAGGTTTTCCCTGTTCTTTGGACAGTTGAACTTGAAAACCTCATTGAACAGTGTACACAAAGGCTTTCTAAAGCACCAAATAGAGTAAAGCAACTCTATAATAACTAAAGTTCTTTTAAAAACTTAGGGAATAGCGTCTTTGGGTGTAGAAATAGTGACGGAAATTTTTAGACATTCTTGTTTTAAGGTTATTCAGCCTAAGATTATAGTCAGCCTTTTGTTGCAGTAACACAATGCCTGATGCCATCAACACATAAAGAGTTGAGGTTTACCTTTGTGTATTCAAGGTTTCAGTCAATGGTCGGGTCATGTTCTGGGGCCGTATGAAGCCTCCCATAACATGGAGCCTGTGGTGGCATCCAGTTCCCCATAGCTTTGGGGCTATCCTCTGTTTCATTTATGTCTCTGTGCTTTTACGGAAGGGGAAGTCATAAGCACAGGATTCCCTCAAGGCTTGGCACAATCTATAACTTCAGTTCCAGGGGATCTAACTCCTGCTTCTAACACAGACATGTCTCACAGACATACATTCAGTCTAGAAGCTCACACACATAAGTTAAATAAATTTTTTACAAAGGACTTCTAAATGTCATGGGGAAGGAGGGACAGACATCACAACCTTCCTTGTCTCCAAAATCCCAGGCAGAAGGTGGAGGCTTCAAGCTTTGCAGGGGTTTGACAAGAAAAAGTAATTTCCTCTTGCTAAGGTGTGACTATTTCGTGGACTTTTGTGTTTATTTTTCTTTGACTCTTTTTAACCTACCCCGATACATGATTTCTGGTCAGAATCATGGCTGAGTTTTAGCTCAGGCCCTGGGTAGAGACATGACACTCTACACTGCAGAGAGATTAGAAGGTTATAAAGACATACTCTTGTCTACTCCCTCAGAGTTCATCCAGACCCACCTGTCAATCACCTGGATGGGAAGCTGTATCTTAAAGAAACGTGACACACTAGAAAGGGTGTTTTAAGAAAAAAACAGGAGGAATGACTGTCTCCTTGGTGAGCTGTGGAAGTTGGCTGCCCCTCCCTCTCTCAGCGCAGTCTTTTGACTCTTCCCTGCTCAGCCTAACTGGGCTGCTGCCTTCTAACTCAGCATGAATTTCACTTTTGCCTCTTTGTACTTTCTTTTCAGATACTGGCCCAAATTCTAAGCCCACTTGTTCTGACACGCTCGTTAAAAATGTCTCCTCACCAAGCTGCATGCAAAACTGTGAGGATGAGCCTGCCCACCTCCCTTTCTCTAGTTCAGAAAGCCTGGCTCGCTCCCCCATCCAGCTGTTCCTTCTCAGCAGCTTGCCTGCAAAGTTGTTTTTAATTTCTCAAACTCCAATAAAATAGTCTGTATGTGTTTTAGAATTCTCCTATCAAGAGACTAAGCACTTGCAAAAGAGACCTTATATTTCCTGGTAACAGAGTGGCTCCACTTTCGTTGGCTAGCCCACTTCTTAAAGGTTCCTCTCTTTCCCAGCATGTACACTGGAGACCAGGCTTTTCACACAAGGGCCTTTGGGGCACACTTGATCCAAGCTTTTGGAGGCTGAGATGGTCTTTTAAACCTTCCCCTCGCAGGAGCTTCTCCTCGCCTGACCTGTCCACATTGGAGGACTCATGTGGAAAGCAGGAGTGGAACCATCATGAAACAAAGCAGATCATGGATAAGATCAGTTAGGCTGAGCAGGGAAGAGTCAAAAGACTGCGCTGAGAGAGGGAGGGGCAGCCAACTTCCACAGCTCACCAAGGAGACAGTCATTCCTCCTGTTTTTTTTTTTTAAAACACCCTTTCTAGTGTGTCACGTTTCTTTAAGATACAGGTTCCCATCCAGGTGATTGACAGGTGGGTCTGGATGAACTCTGAGGATAAGTATGGTCACCAAACTTCCAGAAGATCCAGCGTGAGGTGACCAGTCAGGGTGTGCTGTGATCTGGGTACTATTTAGCTGCATGTGTCCCAGGGACCGCTGTGGCTGAAGCCTTGATCCTGCAGATGTTGCCCTGGGGAAGTGAAGGCCTGTGGGGAAGTAGGAGGGGGAAGTATTGTGTGGGACAGAGGGGAGTAGGAGGGGGAGCTGGAAGTGGACATGATTGTTATATACATGGGTGAAATCACCAAATCATAAATTAAAATTTTTATATTATTATTTTATTTATTTACAATCCAGCCATTGGCCCTCCTCGGTCCCACCTCCCACAGTTCCTCATCCCATTCTTCCTCCCCACTGTCTCCTAGAGGATGCTCCCCTCCCCCACCAGGCCTTACTCCTCCCCCGCCAGGGCCTCAAGTCTCTCTAGAGTTAGTCTCCTCTTCTCCCACCGAGGCAGTTCTCTGTTATATATGTGCTGAGGGTCTTGGATCAGCTCGTGTGTGCTGCCTGGTTGGTGGCTCAGTCTCTGGGAGCTCCCTGGGGTCCCGGTTAGTTGAAACTACTGGTCTTCCTATGGGGTCGTCCTCCCCTTCAGCTTCTTCAAACCTTCCCCTAATTCAACCATTGGGTCCCCAACTTCAGTCCAATGGTTGGGTATAAGTATCTGTGTCTGTCTCAGTCAGCTGCTAATTGGTCCTCTCAGAGGACGGCCATGCTAGGCTCCATCCACAAGCACACCATAGCGTCAGTAACAGTGTCAGGCCTTGGTGCCCCTCCAGCCTCCCATGAGATGGATCCCAAGTTGGGCCTGTTATTGGACCGCCTTTCTCTCAGTCTCTTCTCCATTTGTGTCCCTGAAGTTCTTTTAGACAGAAACAGTTCTGGGTCAGAAATTTTGACTGTGGGTTAGTAACCCTGTCCCTCCTCTTGAGCCCCTGTCTTTCTACTGGAGGTGGACTCTTTGAGTTTCCTTTCCCCACTGTTGGGCATTTCTGCTAAGGTTACCCTAGTTGAGTCCTGAGAGTCTTTCATCTTCCAGGTCTCTAGTATTTTCTAGAGGGTCCCCCTACCTCCCACCCCCTGAGGCTGCCTGTTTTCATCCATCCTGCTGGCCCTCAGGACTTCTCTCCTGCCAGTCCCCCCAATACCTGATCCTAGTCCCTTTAAATAAAATTACTTTTAAAAATTCACTTATATTTCTCCACCATAGGAAGTGAAAAGCTATGATGGATTTAAAACTAGGGGAAGCCTTTATATTTTCTTTAGTGACTTGTGAATAAAATAATGAGAGTGCAAAGCCCCTGCGTGAAGCTCTCTAGTGAGTCCAGAGTGGCCGTTCTGGCGATATAGATGCTCACTGAGATGCATAGCAACTGGGAGTGGCTTCCTTAAAGTAGCTGTGCAATGTGTTTATATGTGAGTTAATAAAAATAAAGTAGTGTTATTTATATTTTAAAAACCATTAAGAATTAAAAACAATCTACTTAGGTGCATATAAATGTCTGTGTGTCTGTGTGTCTGTGTGTCTGTGTGTGTCCACACATAGAGACCAGAAAATGACATTTTATCATCAATGCACTGTTAATTGGTGAGCCACGTCTTGAGCTACCAAATTTCTCAATCTTTTAGGACTTGAATTTCTTCATATGTAGGATACACATAGAAATGCCTCTTCACAGCTTTAACGAATGAGGACTAGCGGGGTACGGTATGTGGGGTGCTCTGCCTAAGTGCCTGGTTTATAACGCACCTGGTGTGACGAACCCACTTAGCAAAATTGCCCCAGTTACAATCCTAAAGCAATATCCCATACTTCCTGTGTCCCTGTGTCTGCACAGAGGCGTGTGAAGGCCAGGATCAGTGTCCACTGCCTTTCTAAATGGCTGTCCACCTTAGATTTTTGAGACAAGGTCTCTCTCTGAACCTGGACATCATTGGTTGAGCTAGAGTGACTGGCCAGAAAGCTGCACAGAGCCCCCTGTCTCTGCCTCCCATGCTGTGGTGACAGTACACACCACTGCACCTGGCCTTTTAACATGGGTTCTGGAGATCCAAACTGAGGGCCTCACAGTTATACAGCAAGTTCTTTGATAGGTGGTACCGTCTTTCCAGTCTCCGCATCCCATTCCTTCATACCCTGGGTTTTATTTGATCCACCAGTTGGGGTGGGACTTAAAATTTCATCATGTAACTAAATTTCTGAACACTCACGTGACGGGCAAAGGCACAAGGTAAGTGATACACCCAACTCTCACCCATTCGGAGCATAGTTTTGATAATTTTTGAGGATTACTACAAGATATATTTCTGGATATTGGCAGGTGGAGAGATACAGTTCAGTGAAGAGCAGAGATGCTAAATGTTTCCCACTGATAAACACAGAATTAAAACCAAATTCAGGCTTTCTGAAGCTACGGTGTATTTTCACAAGGAATGAAGCTAACACAGGTCAGAGCAAACTTCCCTGAGGAAGTGCTGCTGCGGCTCACGTCAGGAGGATGAGTTTGGGAGGATGGATCCTGGTCTCATATTGTGTAGAGCCCAGTGGGACCACCCAAGCCAGGAGACAGCTGTTTCCTGGAAGCAAGGGGAGCGGCAAGGACAGAGGACAGGATAGGCATTGTGGTGAGGACAAAGGTAGGCAGATGGCTGTGGCCGGGACTTATGGACTCTTGTGTTTGACAAGCAGACTGGGCCAGGCTGGGGGACCTTGCCCTTACCATGCACGTGTATGGCTAAGCATAGCCATCCTTTTCTCTTGCCTTTAAAACCCCGTAACCTGAGCATGTGTAACCTGCACATGTGTCTCAGCCGGGGTCCACAGCTTCATCACTGTCGCTTTGCTTAGGGAGACTTAAACCCATGACTGCTGTATCTGCTTTAGCCCTCAGGGTGGACACAAGCTCCTGGATTCCCTCCCACGTCTTGCCTCCTTGCTGGGGAGCTGCCTCCTGGTCAGCCTATCAGTGCCTCTAAAGAGCTGGCTTCAATCTATGCAGTTTCCTGTTTCTTTGCAGGGGATAGCATACTATAAAAATACGGCAGGCAGAAATCAAACAGCCTCTGCCCCACGTGCTGCTGTGCTCAGCCTAAGGAGGCCTTTTTAGTCTGGAGGCAGGAAATAGACACACATGCACAAACACATGGCACATTCACACACATACACACACGTATTGTATTTTTTCCTTTGGGAGGCATTCAGTAAGAGAAGAACTTTTTTAGTGTGATAAATATATTCGACATAAAATTTACCATTCTAGCCATTTCAAGTGTCCATTTCCATGGCATTAAGCAGGTTCAGGATTGTGCAGGCTTCTCTCTATCCTGCTCTAGATTCTTGTCATCCTGAATGGAAACCCCACCCACCACATCCTAACTCCTCAGTCACCCCCGCTGTCCTTCATTACCTGCACTACACTGTGTGTCAGTGACTACGGGCCGCTCCAGGTACCTCACGGAAGTAGACTCATGCCGTTGTTCCCTTTCTCTCTGCTGGTTATTTCATTTGATATCATGTGGTCCAGTTCCATCTATGATGTGGCATGTTTAAACCCTCATTCTAGTTTCTGCCTGATTTATTCTTCTGTGAGCATACACTATATTTTCTTTATCCTCATGCTTGTCAATAGATGTCTGGATTGGGTCTGTCTGTTGAATGGTGATTCTATTCTGGACATTGGTGTGCAAGTACCTGGGTCTCTGCTTTCAGTGCTGGGAGGGGCACACCTCATGATGGAACTGTCAGTCTGTGGTGATCAGGCATTCGTTCTTTGCAATCACCCTTTCTGACGTGCACTTGCAGGCCCCCTGGCCTCTTCCAGGTTAGTCCTCTCTATACTGTCAGTCTTAAGCAAACCCAGAGGTCCATGTAGTAAAATATAGTCTCTAGAGTGTTGCTATTGAGAGGTGGCCGGAACTTCAGTGGGTGGGTCTTATCAAGAAGTCTCTGTGCTCTGGGGGGTGTGGCCTTGAAAAGGAAAGGGATGCTAAGACACTCTTCTTTCCATCCAGGAGGTGAGCAGTTTTGCTCTGCCCTGGGTTCCCACCACGGCGTGAGGCTTCATCGTGGGCAGGAAATGATGACGCCAGTTGATCCTGGGCTGGGAGTCCTAGAAGAACGAGCTGGAAGAACCTTTCTCTTTACAGGCTAATCAGCTCAGGTATTTTTTATGGTGCTGGAAAGTTGACAGACATCCTGAAATCATGTCCTCTCTGAGACAGTGATTCTCTGTGTGCTGCTTTAAGGCATCTGCCAACCCTGCGACTGTTCATCTCTTAGGGGTCCAGCAGCACGGGGCTGGAGTCTACACCTGGCACTGTGCACTTTTTAATCTTCGTCACAGCTTTGAGAGCCTTCAGGGGGCCTTTCTCCCTTTTTTTGTGGCTGAGCAACTTAAAGATACAGTGAGGCTGATAGGCCCACGGCATTTGGGGAAACAGGTTCTGTTCCATTCTAAAGTTTGTCAGGCTTGTGAGGACCTTACTGGGGGGAGAATAAGCCCACCAGGCGTTGGTCTCACGCTGCCAGGCATTTATTTTGGATCAGGAGTGTGAAGAAAAAGTCAGAAGTCTTTATTATCTGCCTACGTCCTCTCCTCATCCTGTCGGAATCGATCATGGCTGTCTCATTGGCTCACATCTAACCTTCCGGGGTCATTTGTGCACTCACAGGGTTCGGAAAAGGCCAGCATTAACTGTAAACAGATTCCGCCTTTCTAAATACCAAACGATGTTTCCTTCAGCAGGCAGACTGCCCTGGAGCCTGAGAGTCCAGGCATTTGCAGTGTTACAGACAAAGCAAACAGTGGGGAGGCTCCCGCTGGCTGCAGAGATGTGTTCCACCCACACTGAGCCCTGTTCCGGTGCGGTCCCTCCTCCCATCCTGCTCTCCTCCCCTTGTGTCTACAGACCTGGTAGCCAGTCCCAGAGGTTGGTCATCTATTCTCGGAGGCATCAGCATGGCCCGCATGTCTGCAGAGCCAAGCACTCCATGAACAGTTCTAATTAATTATGACTTTTGTATGCAGTGGATGACAGGGTAGGTGTTAGCTTATAGGCAATTCTACTACTGAACAGGGAGTTTTGACCTGCTCTGTTTCCAACCTGGGCTAGTTCACCCTTCCTTAGGCAATGCAGTGCGCCCCCCAAACCCCCACTCCCAGGAGGTCACCATATTAATGCCAGACTTAGTGTGGACACGGGATTAGGGGATTGGTGTAGCATGCTACAGCCCAGGACTCCTGGACTCAAGCGAATCTCCAGTCTCAATCTCCCTGATAGCTGGGACTATGGGCTGTGACACCACATTGGCATTATGTTTCATAACTGTAGGTGCAAAGCAAAACTAGAGAGTTGGAGCTGGAAGCTTGTTCCAGAATTTTCCCCCACCAAATATCACTACTTTAAGCTCTGAACTGGTGAAGTTTTGCTTCATTGTCACTCCAAAGAGGAGATTTTAGAGGCGTAGTCACACAGCAGATGGCATACTCTGCTTTGGCATCCTGATGGCCATTGAGAGATGTAGTTTCAAGCCTTAGCTTTGCCATGAACTAGTGGCAATAGTGATTTCTAGAAAGTCAGCCTCCTGCAGGCAGGGCTTGGGGGCACAAGCCTGAAAACATCGGCACTGAGGAGAGGGAGTGAGGAGGAGCCTGAGCACTGTGGGACAACCCTTCCCTGAAAACAAAATAAAGTAAAAACAAAGACAGAGAAGGAAAGAGAGGAGTAGAGATCTGGAGAGGAGAGGACCAGGGAGGTGGGGGGAGAAAGGAGGGGAAAAAGTAAGGGAGTAAAGGGAAGCAGAAGGGAAGGGAGGGGAAGGTGTAAGAGTCCATGATTCCCCAAAGAATGATACCCGGACTCAAGTAGTATGGAAAGAGTGTTTTACTCTGCAGAAGTCCAGCATACTGGAGTCTACCATCTACAAAGATGGAGACCCCCAAGTGAGCTCGAAGACCCAATTTAAAGCACATTAGGGGAAATCAGGGGAAGGATAGGTAACCTCTATCTCAATTTGTTGGACTTATCTCTAGGGACATCCCAGAACCATTGCTGGGGCATGGGGGACTGGAACATGTTGCTGAGGAGGTCTGGAGACTGCTGTTGGCCTATTGTCCTTGCCTCAGGCCAGGTGGCAGGGCAGCTTCTGAGGTGTGGACTTGCCCAGCTCTTGGAAACAGAGATTTAGGCCTAGTCACCTAAACTGTCAATTTGAAGCCTGTCATGGAGTCAAAGGGAAAGAAAGGAAAGGAGGGAAGGGGAGGAACAATCGTGGGCACAGAGAACTACATAAACTAGAAGGATGGAAGGAGGCTGGCCCCGTGCCCCATTTTATAGATGAGTCGTCTCTGCTCTCAGCCAGGTGTGCTGACCCAGAGCTATCTTGCTCTGAGGGAACCAGCCCATGTGTCCCTCTCAGCTGCAGGGACACTGGGGCTGACTCTGCTGTGGGGCTTTACCCAAGCCTTGGTGTGTGGATCCCCTGGCTTACAGGAGCCCTCCTGAGGAGGTACTGTTGTTGATTTACAAGGCTTGCCTCCTGTACACATAACTTAAGGGATCTGTCACCTTCAGTGGGCTCCCACACAGCTGTGTGCTGCAGCAGCTGCCTCCCTGGCTCTGTTTGATCTCAGCTTTCCTCTGATCCTGCAGCCCTGGGGCCCTGTCTCCCCCAAGCGCCCTGATTAGTGCTGAGGGCTCTCACCCACCCACTGCTTCGCATGGCCCGTGAATATATACAGTGTCTTACATACAGTTTAGATTAGCAAGAGTGGGCCAGGGCCATCCATCAACAGTGAGTGGTGGGTGGCAGCATTAGTTCTTAAAAATCACAGTCAACTCTTCAGGTGGCCTTTTTTGTGAGGGGCTTTCCTGCTCGCCCATAAAGCAGGCCCCAAGGCTAACAAGAGCACAAAACGCAGGTTTGGCCTTTAAGGATCCCAAACTAGAGCACAATTCTTCTCAGGCTGTAGGGAATCTGTCTCCACCAGCACACATGCACACACTCCTTTCCGTCTCCCTCTCCCCTGCCCTCCTCCTCCCCGCCTCCAGTGCCCAGCATAGCATCACATGTAGCAGTGCCCATAAGAGGGAATCTGATCCCTAGGACAGGATTTACGTGCAGGTGAGTGTACGTCACTATGTGGATGTTTGGAACCAGCAAGAACAGCAACCTCGAGCTACTTCTCTTGTCCCTGAAAATGATTTCCTAACTCCCGAATTCAGTTTCCTTGTCTGGAAAAATGAGATGTGAGGGTGCACCCTAGTGAGGATGTTCATAAGATTGTGGGAAAATGTGGTGGAGACCCTCATGTTCTCTCCCAGTCTCGGCACCTGCGGCGAAAGTAAAACATATGATGATTTTATCATGTCTTTGGATCGAAGCTTCAATTTAGGAAGGAGAGATTCTGAGGCTCACACATGTTGAAAGAGCCGAGTATGTGCCTCAGTGGTGGGACCACAGTCCCTCAGAGTTCACTTGACGGTCTTATGGGAACGTTTTGTGCAGCAGTTCTTCTGACTAAAACATTCCATCTTGGAGAGAGGTGCCTTAAGACACAAGACGCTCTAAAGGGAGGCGGACTGTTCCATCCTTCTGGGTAGCTCCTTAAGCCCAGGAAGGAAACCATTCCTTCAGAGGCTTCAGGCAGTCTCTGAAGCTGACCAGGTTGACTAGGTCTCTTTCCTCCCCAAGCATATAAACAGTAAGACTTGCTGGGAGACACTCTTAGACAAGCTATTTGTCTGTCTCAAAGAGGTTTAGACCAGATCAGCCATGGAAAGGAGAAGAGACCCACCCAGCTGCCTGAAAGAAGAGATGTAAAACTGCCTGCACGTCATGCAGTGAACTCCAGGGTCCAGCTTTGGCGAGCCTTTTCCCATACTGGGGTGGCTCTTGGTGATGCAGCTGTCTTTGAGTCATCTCTGTTCCTGTGAGTAGTCCCTCACCCACACTCTTATAAGTAGCATCAAGAAAACTCAGTGGCTTGCCAAGTTGAATTTTAGTGGCATCCTGACTTTGGTCTGCTATTGAATTTCTATCTGGAAACTGAAACTGCTTGCTTTAGCAGAACATCCTCTCTCCTGTGTCTGCTTCAGTGAAACGTTCCTTCACAAGTCTGCCTTTGCCTTTCACCTGTGTCCACTTCAGGAAAACACTCCTTCATGTGTTTGCCCCAGCAAAACACCATCCAACTGACTTTCCAAAGAACCCTTAAGTTTCTACTTCAGACATTGAAGAAGGAAGCTTCATCTTTTCCCTGTTGACTCTCACCTCCCTAGCAAGTCCATTACAGCTTAATTCTTTAGGATTCCATTATATACTGAAGACCAGCTGACACAGCCAGCCTTGTGACCTGAGCAACTACTAGATTCTTGGATCTTCCATTCTTAGCCAGTTATTGTTGGATTAGCTAGACCACATCCTGTAAGTCATTCTGATAAATCCTCTGTGTGTATGTATTCATTCTATAAGTACTGTTACTCTATCTGTGTGTATGTATTCATTCTATAAGTACTGTTACTCTAGAGAACCCCGACTAGTCCATTAATATGCATAGAAAGAAGTTACTGAACATCTGGAGAGACAAATATTAGAATCTGTGAAGTGGGAGACCCGTCACATAGTCTGACAATAGTACACATTTCCAACATGATTCACTTATGACCCGTCACATAGTCTGACAATAGTACACATTTCCAACATGATTCAGTTATGATAGCTGGTGTATTTCATTTAAAAATGAAACATGCCAGAAGGTGGTGACACACACTTTTGATCCCCGCACTTGGAAGGGAGAGGCAGGCAGATCTGTGAATTTGAGGTCAGCCTGGTCTACAGAGCAAGTTTCAGGGTAGCCAGGGCTACACAAAGAAACCCTGTCTTGAAAAACAAAACAAAACAAAACATAGAAAAAGAAACACATTCTCTCTTATTTTAAAAAAGATTCATCTATTTTTAAATTTTATTTGCATGGGTGTTTTGCCTGCATGTGTCTGTACACCGTGGGGATGTCTGGTGCCCTGGGAGGCCAGAACAGGGTGTTGGATCCCTTGGAACTAGAGTTACAGATGTTTATGAGCTACCATGTAGGGGCTGGGAATTGAACCCAGGCACCCTGGAAGAGCAACATGTGTTACTATAAGGAGATACCTGAGAGAATTAGCTTAAAAGAAGAGGAGACTTATTTGGGGTCTCAGTATGGTCTCAGCATATGATCAGCTGACACTGATGCTTTGAGTCTACGGATGGGGCTCTGGGGAATCAGAACTGCTTATGTCATAGCCAGGAAGAGAGTGACAGGCCAGGATGGACCATCTGCTTTCAGGGCATGTCTATGAAGGACTTGGAGGGTTCTTAATAGGTCCTACTTTGTAAAGGTTCCACTGTAGAGGGAATCTCTTATGCACTGAGTGGAAGCATCACCTGTCAATAAAAAGCCTATGGCCAATGAGCTGAGGCAGAATTAGAAGGTGGGATATGACAGAGAGATTGGGATTATGGGTTAGAGTCTGGCACAGGGAAAAGATTCTCCCTGAACACTGTTGGAGACAGACTAGAGAGAGAGCAGGAACCTGAGGAGAGGTAACTAACCATGTGGCATGACTTAGACTAGTGTAAATGGGATAACTGAGTTATGAGCTACTGGAAATGAGCCAAAACTATTGGCTTCCACATTTATTCCTATATAAGAGGTCTCAGTTGGTATTTTGGGGACAAAGAGGCCAGTGGAAAAGCCTGCCATTACACTCCACTATTCCAAAAAGCATCCCAGGAGTCAAGATTGTAACTAAGCTGCCCTTGAAGGACACTTAACATTCAATTTAAGAAGGAAACACATTCCTGACACTGTAAGTCTGCCTCAAAACCCATGGCTAGGGAGTTCACAGTCTCCAGGAATGAACCTACAACTGTCAGTTTACCAAATGGACATCGTACTAAACTGATCTCTAAATTCTTACTTGTCTACTCAGAATACTGCAAGTCTCAGACCCCATCAGAAAAGTTTCTGCGTTCAGTGATTAACACAGAAACTCATAACTAGTCAGAGTTTGAGAATAAGCATCTGTGGGGTCTGTAGGCTTAGATTTTCCAAAATCTACTTTATTTAGGAGTTCTTAAACACTTCAGCCTCTCTTCTAGCCCACTGACTGGAGGTAGGGGAGAAAGAAGGCTAAGAGGAAAGGGTGTTATAAGCCTGTTTAGAATTAGTTTCTTGGGGCAATGACACTCTTTGCTGTCAGGATACTAGCAGTCTAGTTCAATAGCAAACACCAAACACTAATCAGCGGTGGTAGCATGATCCAGCAGAAACATCAACACTCTGCTGAATTGACAAGAGTCAGAAGAAACAGCCAGAATCAGCTGGAATACCACAAGAAGTTCTTTGGCATGTTTCTCTCTACAAAGTGAAGACTAAGGAAGACCAGTGAAGTGTTGCATGGTGTAGCAACGCAAAAGCATCCTTTCACTGTTTGTGGGGTTCTATTTATACTCTTTCTAAACATCAAACCCCCTCTCAAGTGTCTGTTTTCAGCAAAACATCGAATGCTCTCTCATAAGACAGCTTCCAGAAAAACACCACATGACACGACTGGGTTATTAAGAAACAAGAAATTTCCCCTTTGGGGGTGGTTGACCACAGTGAGACATCTATACCATTCCCCTCCGACAAGGCTCAGGGACCATTAGGGGAAGTTGAGGTGGAGGAAGTGGAAGAGCCAGAGGTCAGGGAAGACCCATGGTATGCAACGGCATCTTCAGAAGATCACAGGATCCCTGTGCTCATGAAATTGCAGCAGCTGTGGTCACGAAAAGACCAAGCCAGCCAACACTGCAGCATGGTGGGGGAGGGCTCACACCCTCCCTTAGCTGGGGACCTAGAGGTATTTGGTAGTTTCTAGAGGTGAAAGAGTCAGCTTTGTTTTTGTGTTTGCTTTTGTTTTAAGGTGCAGCCTGTGGGGAGCAAGCATACTCTAATAGATGGTCTCATACCCATGAGTATATGGGAAGCATGAACTGGATATGGTCAACCACGTCTTAAAAAGGGACTGGAGCAATACAGAGGATTATGGTTTGGTTCCCAGCACCCACATGACAGCTCCAGTTCTAGGGGATCTAATGCCCTCTTCTGACCTTTGGGGACACCATGCACACACATGGTACACTTATGTACATACATTTATACATACATACATACATACATACACACAGGCAAAATACTCATAAAATAAGATAAATCTTCTTCTAAAAGATCATGAAGTTGGGGGATGGGTGGGGAGGAAGGGGGTGGATCTTGCAGAGTTAGGGGTGAATATAATGTTATTTTACATTGTATAGAATTCTCAGAGAATTAATACAAATATTATTATGATGACTAGGATTATTATTATAATTATCACTGTAGACATAACTTCAACCAGAGCACCGGTGAAAGCTGTAGTATCTAGAATCTTAACTGTTATCACAGAACTGACTATATAACATCATGGATAGACTGCTGGGTTCAAATCTGTAGTGCTGTTGTCTATCTAGTGTATTAGTCAGCTTGTGTTACTATAATGAAATGCCTGAGGCAGGCTACTTTAGAAGAAGGTTTGCTTTGACTCACCATTCTGGAAGTATAATGTCTAGGGGTCACATCTGGTGATGGCCTCCTTACTGGCAGTCTTAATGTATCTCAGGACAGCACCAGGTGAGAGGCAGAACAGTCAAGGGCATGTCTTCTGATCTTTCTCTCCTTGTAAAGCAGGCAGGATGTAGATGGCACTTTGCCCTAACAACCTTAGGAATCTTAGTCACACCCTAACAATCCACCTCTCACCACTGTGCTTGGGTTAAACTCTTACTCTGTAAGCACTTCACGATGGAGATTAAATCTCAACAGGTCATGGCTCAGAATCACCCACACCAAAGCCGACCGCAGCATCTTCCTGTCCAGTGCCTCAGTTTCCTTGCCTATGGAACCTGGACAACTGTGTCCATGTCAAGGATGCTTGCAGACATTAGATGAATTCATATATGTAAGTTCAAGCTGTGATCAGAGCATAGAAAGTGCTCAACAAATACTGGCTGGTTGCCAGAAGCCAGGACCCTCGCCCTTACCCTCACCCCCTACCTTTCCCCACCTGCACAATGTCCCCTGCAGCTTGGCAACCGCAAGATCCTGCTTGGAAGCTGCAGATAGATTCAAGGCAGTGTACCGTATTTTCTGAGGAAAGCAGGGAGACCATAACTCAAAGCAGTGTACCATATCTTCTGAAGAATAGCAGGTAGATCATAATTCAAGGCAGTGTACCGTGTAGACCATGAAATGTTTCAGGGCACAGGCCATGAAGATTCTGTATTTTCCACCACCTGGCCCCTCTTACCCCCTCCCCTTGTAAAGCATACTATAAAAAGGGGCTTCACGTTCAAATACACGACTCTTGACAAGCAATTGCTTCCTTGAGTCCATTCTTCTCTCTCGCCCGTTCTTTTTCAGGTTGTGGTCCTCCTCGCCCCCACGAATAACTAGGACCCGCAGGTCGGGTCAGCTGATAGTTTCCAGCACATTTATAATATAGCCACCAAGAAACTGCTGTAGCAAAGAGCTGGGAGCTGGAAAGGCCAGGGTCTGTTAAGAATGTGGCGCCATGTATAAAATAAAACTTTTCACAGAATGAAAATGTTATAGCATTTCAAGGACAGAAAAAACAAGTAAAATGTCCTTCTATGTACGGAAGTTGGGTGTGTGTTTTTCGATAAGTTATGAACAATAAAGATGAGTTAATTATCTGAGGGAAGCACCAGGGTCTTGTCACTAAGTAGCTGTTGCTGGGTTCACACTTGGGATCCTCCTGGCCCAGCCACTTGAGAGCTGGATACAGTCACAAGCCACCATTCGGCAAGTAAGAGATTTTGTGACCTTTCCTCTTCTGTTGCTTAACGTTAAAGACGTAAGGAGAATGTCTGTAATCTGTCTCTTCAAGGTAATTGTTTGAAATATAAGAAATTTAAAACTATGATTGGCACCACAGAGGTAGAAATTCACTTAGCCCAACTTTAGTAAAAAGGATGCATGAGACACTGAATGTGTCCAGCTATGCCTGGTGCTGTTTCTTTTCAGTTACAGCTATTATAATAAAGTATTTGGATCACAAAGTGTTGAACTACAACTTTAAGAAGTAATTGAAGCTGGTTCTAGTTTTTTGGCTTTCAGCTCCACACTGAGGAGCCTGAGGCAGGAGGACTAAGTTTGGAGCTGCACAGCAAAGCCTTGTCTTAAAAAACAAACAAACAAACAAACAAACACATGCCAGGCAGTGGCACACGCCTTTAATCCCAGCACTCAGGAGGCAGAGGCAGGTAGATATCTGAGTTCAAGGCCAATCTATTATAGAATGAGTTCCAGGACAGACAGGGCTACACAGAGATACCCTGTCATGGAAAAAGAGAGAGAGAGAGAGAGAGAGAGAGAGAGAGAGAAAGAGAGAGAGAAGGAGAGGGAGAGAGAAGGAGAGGGAGGGAGAGAGGGAGAGAGGGAGAGAGGGAGAGAGGGAGAGAGAGAGAGAAGAAGAAGGACACATAATTGTGCATATACAGTCTGACTGTGCTCTGTAAACAAACATAATTATTTTGTAGTATTAGTGAACAAAATAAATTTAAAGACTTTAAAATGTCCACATTATGCATTTAATATGTGTGCAATATTTGTAACTCAATAGTACTCATGGAGTTTATTAAAAAACAAATGTCTTTATTAGCACATACACACAAATACTAATTTTGATAAAGTTATGTCATGGTTAATTCAAAGTACAAGAGAGGTCTGAATCCCCTATTATTGAGTGTGTAAATTTCTTCCAGTATTATTAGTTTTTAATGAGATAGTACATATCATGAGGGTGTTTGGCACAGTTCTGCTTCTTTCCGAGGGACAGACTCCCAGGAGTATGGACAGCGTGTCTGAGCACACTGACTTCATGGCCCTGGTTAGGTTTGCCACTTTGAAGTTTTCCTACAGAGATGCCAATAATTGGCAGGTTGATTGCTTTCGTGTTACAGACAACTTAAGGAAGGAAGGGTTTGTTTCACCTCACTGTTTCAGGGAGATTTCAGTTCCTTATGGTGGGGGAGGTATGGCAGCATTGTTAGCTGTAGGAGAGTATGTCAGAGACTCCTTACAGTGCAGACCAGGAGGCCAGGAGTGTGGGACTGAACTGGGCAAGCTTCTTCCTCCAACCAGTGCCCACTGTTTGGTTGGAACTCCTAAGTCCCAGTCCCCTTTCCATACAAGCTTGGAACTCTGTCTGCTTTCCTTCCCTCAACCATGCCTACATGGAGAAAACTCCAGAATAACCTGTCATCACTCCTTGAACCAAGAATGCCAGCCCAGGGGGCTCAGCTTTTGACCATATATGGGTACAAACCCAGCTCCTAGATAACACATTATAACCCCTGGCCTGAGACCTGTAAAACCTCCTTGCCTTAGCCCTGGTGTGCAATTTCCCTGAACCTTTTCCTTAGGACTGATCAACCTGTGCATCTAATAAACCTGCCTTTATCATTTTTAATCTGGTCTAACCTGGCCTATACTGCATCAGAGGAAAACCTATTACAACTCCTAAATGCTGCACAGCCTTCTCCAACCACTAGCATGCTATGATCCAAGAATCACTGAAGGAAGACCCCAGACTCACATAGTATGCAAAGGCAAAGAGTGTTTATTCTGCAGAAATTAGCATTCAGGGATCAACCATTCATCAAAACGGTTACTACCAAAGGGACTCACAGGCCTCCTTTTTATGCTGGGCTAGGAGAATTTCCCAGAAGGGTTAGGTAACCTCTAATATGATTAGCAGTGACATTAGTACAATTTTGATTGGCTACTATGTTAGTTTCATTATATTTGGTGAGACCTTGAATAGTTTCAGAAACCAACTCTGTTCTGACCTTGCTATGTCCTCCAGCTAGGCGTCCCAGTGAGCTGACTCGGATCCAGACTTGCCTAAGTCAGGGCTGTCGTGACTAAAGGCCCATCTTCAGGGATCCTTCTGAGGAGCCCAGTATACTTTCTGGGGAGCTGAAAATTTTTATTTTCAAGGTTTTTTGACATCCAAGATGAGGAATAAAGGGGATTCAAGACACAAGCTGTAGGAGGCCATTCCAGATTTCAAACCACAGCTGGCCACCAGCAGCAGAGACAGAATGTTTTTTACCCCTTGGCTTTGTAGCCTGACTCTCCCCGCTGGCTGACTGGGAGCAGTGGTGCCCCAAGGGCTCTAGGAAGCAGTGTGACTACAGGCCATACCCACTCTCTCTGCTTCAGGCCCTTCCTTTGTGAGACTAAGCTCCCTGGAGACCCAGATTGGGAGCCTGTCTAGTTGCATGAAGGTAGTCTTGCAGAGTAGGGTGGTGAACTGGCCATCTGTTTAGAGGTAGGGTGTGAGGGGGGTGCATTTGAGTCAATTGCAAACCCTGCAGAAGAAGGAAAACAAATTCTGTGGCTGCCCCTCTTAGCCTTTGCTAAGAGAGTGTGTGGGGCTTTCTCCAATCAGGAAGCCAGACTTCATCAGTAGGAGGGGCTCCCAGTCCCTGCCCAGATTTGTTTTGTTCCGTTCAAGAAAGCACATTGCTACTATTTATCCATTTAGTTTGTGTCTCTGGATTGCTGTTGTTGTAGTTATCTGTTTCCTTAAAATGACTGTTAGTATTCTTTCTGAGTTATTTTTTGTTTGTTTCAGATAAATACCTCCAGAGAAACTATGGGAATCAGACTAAATCACACCCCTCTCCCCTCCCACCCCTGTACATGGACTCACTATCCAGCTTTGGCTAGCCTTGAACTCATAGAGATCTGCCTTCCTCTGCCTCTTGTTAGGATTAAAGGCAGTGCCACCACACCTGGCTCAAAAAATCTCTTAGACTTTAAAAAACGTTGAGGATTGGTTCTAATACTTTTAATTAATCTGCCCCCCTAAATCGGGAATCTGCACATCCAAATGCTGAAGGTCCTTGTCCCCAATTGGTTTTTGATTGATCGATAAAGAACCAATGGCCAGTGACTTGGGCAGGTAGACTGAGGTGAGACCTTTGGATTTGGGTAGACTAGGAACTTGAAGGAAGGAGAATCACCATGATTCTGAGGGAGATGGATCAGGTTTAGAGCTGCAGAGGGAAAATTGGACAAAATGTAGGTGAGAAGGAATGTGGCCCCCGAAAGGGCCGCCCAGAAGTATCTTGGACAGCAAAGACTAGGGGACCACTCAGAAGGAGCCAGGGCAACAAAGATAAAATAGAGAATTAGAGGGCAATAAGCCAGGGTTACAGGAGGGAAATGTGTGCTAGCGGCAGGGAGAATTAGAACTGCCCAGCCTTTGAGCTAGTGTGTGTGTATGTGGGTATGTATGTGTGTGTGTGTGTGTGTGTGTGTGTGTATGTGTGTGTGTGTGTGAATCCACAGGGCTCTGGGGGTTGCTCAGAGTGTGACCCGCTGGGAGCACAGAACATTTAGCTAAAATTACTGCTACAAAGGTAGCCATTAAATTCTCCACCCAAGAGTTGCTCTTGCCTGCCATGGTTTTTCCTCTTTCTTAACATGTGATGTGTACTCTGGAATTGAGCACGTGCAGCTCTATGTGACGTGATGGATCTGTCCTCTAAGAAGATGTGTGAGTTTCCCCAACAAAAGCCCTTTGCTTTGCTTAGTTCCTGCAGCCTCTTTATTTGTTGCAGGTACCGACCTTTCTCTTTACCTCTAGTGATGTTTACTAACACTTTATTCATCAACAAGCCAACCTTTGCACACTGTCTTTGGTGGCCAAGTAGTGTGGTGGTGGCCAAGGGGCACGGTGGGAATATAGGGACAATAATTTGGTCAAAAGGCCACTTTGGTACTGCTCTCGAGCACACTGGCATGTACATCTCTACTTTGGTGGAGGAGAGGCCCTGTGGTCAGGTGAGTGGAGAACAATCATCCTACAGAGGAAGGTTTCCAGGATTGTGGGTGAGATGGGGGCAGGAAGGGTGTCGAGGCAAAGGGTTTGGGGAGACAGATTCCTGGTCTCAGGCCATCACATAGATCTCTTCCTCTCCCCCATGAAAATGTGTGGGTGCAGCTGGGGAAGGCTTGGGTCTGTGACCTTATAGGTGGCCAGAACTTGCGTCAGAATCCAGTTCACTGCTTTGTAGATCTAGAAAGTCAACTTTGTATATCCACTCAGATTCCTTCTAACAGGTCATAAGACATTGAAGGCCAACGAACAAGTATGTTCCAGCCTAGACTGGGTGAGATACTTGCTGGGACAGTTTAAAGTCTAGAAGAGAATGCCTCATCAGGCTCACTGAGGGGCCTTTCCCCCTCTCATCCTAAGGAGCCCTATGCAGGCCATGCTTATATTGCCTAGCCTGGTGATCACTAACTTTATGTTTAAACATTTAAAATTACCATGCTTAAGGGAACTGTAAAGCAAAATTAGACTTCCAAATGTTAAGGGCAGCTAAGGGTTAATTTTTATAATTGTCTGATCCTGTACAACTTTAACAAAACTACTGTTTCTGCTTCCATAAACAAAAGTTTGCTTTTCCAGAGATGATCTGGTTGCTGGTAGACAGGTGTAACTTGTGTTCTTTGCCTTCAAAAGCCCGTGACTGAGGTGGCTGGGCTCTGTGTTGGAGACCTGCTGCCAGAATATGAATAAAAGCCTCTTCTTTGTAAAAACTTATTAATGGTCAGACTGGTGAATCTCTGAATGACTCCATACCTGTAACATTTAGGAGCTCATCTGGGATTTAGTTGTTCAGCCAGATCCACCTTCTTTTCCTGGCTGGTCCTGGGACTCTGGAGGGCATGATACATTAAGAACCAAGAAATCCAGTAGGCCCAGAATTCGGAGGGAGCCA
Organism: Grammomys surdaster; assembly: GCF_004785775.1. Taxonomy (NCBI): domain Eukaryota; kingdom Metazoa; phylum Chordata; class Mammalia; order Rodentia; family Muridae; genus Grammomys; species Grammomys surdaster. The sequence continues at coordinate 2,236,572 of NW_021604747.1, read as the reverse complement.
TCCCTAGATTTTTAGAAAAGAGGCACAGAAAACCTGCAGAGAGGTAGGCCAGGCTCCTGTTCCCTTGTGGTGGTGTGCATCTGTGGAACTGCGGAAAACTTGGATGCAGAATTATCCTTGGTTGAAGGGACCACAAACGAAACACCCCAGAAACTTATCTCTAAGCTTTCTTTGTTCTCACCTCACTCTGCTCCCTCTGCGTAGTTGCTGGATTCAGTTTTACAGAGAATCTGGTGTCTTTTAGGTATGGATAATATTAAAATGTTGTTTTATGCTGTTCTACTTCAGTGAAAAGCTGGCTCTAGAGTTGGGTTATGGCTCCTCCTCCTCTAGATCCAAGCATACTTGTTTAAAAGTTTCCTCCAAAGTCTCTGTCCTATGTCTGGTGACTGTAACAGAGAAAGGAGAGAAAAACAAAAACAAAAACAAAAACAAAAACAGATATTGAATATTCCCACGGAGACTATTTCTTCTCACCTCGTACACTGTTTTGGTTCCATTTATTTCTCTAAAGCTTTTGCTAAAGTATGAACCTTATCTTAAGATTTGAGAGACTATTATGTAAACTTTCTGTGCCTCAAGTTTTGTAAGTTTATTGGGCATGGTTAATGGTCTGTAAAATATGTAACAGTTAACTTCAAACTTACAGCAAGAGGGTTGAAGGTTGAAAATTTATACATAGGTAATCTTAATTTACTAAAGTGTACTGTGTAATTTGGATTCAACTCTTATTTAAAAAGAAATGAATGTTTTTTTTTTTAATAACAGCTAGATTCCAAGATATTTTGGCTTGGGATGGATTTTTGTGTAGTGATTCTTGTTCTGAAAATAAGAATAACAGATGAAGGGAAAATCATAAAAACAATGTTTATAAAAAGTGGGAAACCACACTGAAAAGACAAGGATGACTTAAAATGTAACAACTTCTATTCCTCAATTAAGGCAACATAAACGAGGTTTTATTTGCTGTGTTCCGTAACACGTTGTGCTTTAAAAAAAATGCTTAACAGCAGGTTTTCTGGATGTCAGCTTTATCTCAGAATAAGGTTGTAGGTTAAACCAACATGTTTATCCTTGAATGTTCTCAAAATTCATTGAGTCTACAAGCACCAGTGGTCAGATATATGCAAAGATTCTTTTACATCTTTAGAACTTTGCCAATTTAAATAGAGGGCTATGGCCATCCCTGAGCTAATAGAATACACCAGCTCAGGACTCTGAGGACTAGGCCTGAGTAGTCACTTAAAAGAGCCAAAACAGAAAATGCTGCCAGAAGCAGAACCAAGTATGGATGCTCCAGAAAGGAAGCTATTAATCAATCAGTCAGTCAGCCAATCAATCAATCAAATCCCAGATCTTCCAGCTTAGGGCTGCTTGCCTCTGACCAAGTTTTGATGGCAACCTGTTAGTCCCTAGCAGGGACTGACATCCCTCATTAGGCCTTCTGTTTAAAATTTTAACTTAAAAAAGATCAACAAAAGTTCGATGTCATGAGACACAATCTGGCCAAAAGTTTTGGACAGACTAGGTGGTAGCAAGCTGTGTAATTCTAGATTAAGAATAACAGAGGCTCTAGAAACAGGGTGAGACAGAATGAAAAGGGATAAAACAAAAGAAAATATATAGAAAGAGATGAGAAGCTAAGGAGTTGGGGCCAAAGCTATGAACACCACAAACTGAGATTTTTCTCTTATGATGTAGCAAGACAAAGGCCGACGCAGTTCGGGAAGCGCCTGTGGAATGTCTCTCCCTACCTAAGGTCTGCTCAGGCTAGCAGAAACTGACTTGAAAATGCATATCTGGCTTCTTTGTCTTTCCTAGCTCTGTGAAGCTTTAGCCATTTTGAGGAAACTGAGTCATGCTAGAAACTGATATTCTATAATGCTGTAGAATAAAAGGATTTTTAAAAGTAAGACTCTCAGTCCCTCTAAGGGCTGCATTCAGGGTTTGAAGCCTTATTTTGGTGCTAATAGAGATTCACTTCAAGAATTGTAATCTTGTTTGTCTGTTTGTTTGCTTTTTGAGACAGGGTTTCTTTGTATAGCCCTGGCTGTCCTGGAACTCACTCTGTAGACCAGGCTGGCCTCGAACTCAGAAATTGGCCTGCCTCTGCCTCCCAAGTGCTGGGATTAAAGGCGTGCGCCACCACTGCCCAGCCAAGAATTGTAATTTTTAAAGCTATAATTAGGACATGCATGTTAATAGTCACTTTATAAATGATCAAATTCAACAAGCTCAGAACTGTGCTTATAATTGTGTTAAGAATAACTAACTCATTGACAGGGATAGGTTATATTTCATTTATGTTTTCAAGGGTACGTCTCAAATAAGTAACTAGAAACAAGCTTGTTTAAAGTCAGACATACTTAATAGATGGCCTTCAAAAACTTTTCAGAGACCTGCTGAATTTGGCACTTAAAATATTTAACGAAAAAGGCTTTTCTCTACATAGATAAAAATGCTAGCTCCTAGCAGCAACCCTAAGGTGTCCTCCAAAGAAGATGACGCCACCTACATTATGTTAACACCAACCACTAGGCAAAACTGCCCAGTACTTCACTAGCCTCTGGGACCCCACCAAGACTTTGAACAAGCAGGATACTGGAGAACTGTCTACCCCCCTTTGCCCTGCCAGATCTTTTGGGTCTGGCAGACAAAGGCTGATGCTGACCTGTGTGGCAGTCAGAGGGTTAAAGCTGCCTTGGGTCACCACTGGGGACTGAGGCCTCTCTGCCACCATGGAGACTGCTGGGATTGCTGAGGGGGAGCAGAGCTTAAGTGTCCAGGAAGCTGATAAATCTGTCTGGTAAGCTGACAAGTCTGTTTGCGTTCTACTTCCTGTTCAGATCATCCTTCTCTGATCTCTGACGGTATTGATGGTTAACTGGAGTGTTACCAGTTTAGCAACAGCTGCCTGGTCAATGCATTTCATGTATGAAAATCAGGTCCTGGTTTTTCTAGAGCTATTAAGTCTCCTGGTGAGAAGACAAACTTACAAAACAGGTTTCCATGTACCTTCTCACTATTCCTCTATGTAAAGGAACGTGTTTGCAATGACTGCCCTCTGTCATCAACCACTGTGTCTCATGCATGGTAAATGATTGGATGGAAAAGGAGAAAGGTTTGAGGTTTATGTAAACTATAAGGTGAGAAAATAATTTGAAAAATTAAAAAAATCATAACAACAAAACTTAAAGATGATATATGATATTAGGACTTCAAAGGTTCAGAGTTTTAATATGTTGATCAATGAAGTTCTGATAAGCTATTAATGTGGCTCTGGCAAAGCACTGGCTAATAGTATAGTTGCAAGCTCAGATTTTAACATTTTCGGTTTTTTTGTTTTGTTTTTTTCTTTTCTTTTCTTTTCTTTTTTTTTTTTGAGACAAGGTTTCACTGTATAGCCCTGGCTGTCCTGGAACTCACTCTGTAGGCCAGGCTGGCCTTGAACTCAGAAATCCACCTGCCTCTGCCTCCCAAGTGCTGGGATTAAAGGCGTGCGCCACCACCGCCTGGCAAATTTTAACATTTTCTTGGGTTGTTTTCTAAGTATAGACTAAAAGGTGTTTCTTGTGCTAAAAACATCTGTATCTAATCTATATATAGGTATTCATCCCTCTGGACAGAGGAAAATGTGTTAATGTTTTAAACTCAAACTATCATCATCATCATCATCGTTGTTATTATTTTAGTCTCAAGGCCTTTACTATGACTCAAAGGCATTGATCTACTGCCTTTTCTACAGTGTATATTTCTGTATAGATTACAAACAGTGGAACTGCTAATATATCTAAACCCCTTTTGTCTTTTTGTAAACTTTAATTCATGTAAACTTCATGAATTAAACTTCCCCACCCACTGCTTATACTAAGGGGGAAGTTCTCTCTAAGTTCCTAAACTTTAACTTCTGTCTCTAGTCTATATCTGTTCTGTCAGATTTCCACTCGACTGACAGACACCATTCTTGAATCTGCTGTGGACTACAAAGTGCTCCAAACAGCTGAGAGTCCTGGATTTGCCAAAAACTGATGTAAACCAGTTAAGCCAATGAGCTTGGTCCCTGTTTCTTTAAGAGGAAATGTAAACTGTCCACGAATGTCTCCTAGCTCCTGGCCACCACCTCATCAGATAGCCATTCCTTCACTCACCCACAGTTGAAACCGATCGGTTTGCAAGTGCTGACAGGTTGCTTCCTTGCTTGGCAGGAGCGTCAATCTCCAAAATTTTGTAGTTTGGTATCCTTATTACCCTGGACATACTTTTATTTTTTAATTTATTTATTAATCATTCCATTTGTTTACATCTCAAGTGATATCCCACTTCTTGATTACCCCTCCACAAACCCCCCATCCCACATCTGCCCTCTCCCCCTTCCTTTTGCCTGTATGAGGGTGCTCCCCCACTTACCCACCCACCCCTTCCCACCCCACTGATCCAGATCCCTGGGGCATCGAACCTCCACAGGACCAAGTGCCTCCCATTGCTGTCAGACAAGGCCATCCTCTGCCACACATGTATTGGGGCCAGGCTCCCTCCCTGTACACTCCTTGGTTGGTTGGTGGTCTCCCGTCTCTAGTGTCTGGGAGCACTGGGTGGTCTGGCCAGTCTATGTTGTTCTTCCTATTGGGTTGCAGTCCCCCTCCCTTCCCTGACCAGGTTCCCTGAGCTCAGGCTGATGGTTGGCTCTAAGCATCCACATCTGCATTGGTCAGTTGCTGGCCAGACCTTCCAAGGAACCACCACACCAGGTTCCTGTCAGCAAGCGCCTCTTGACCACAGCAACAGTGTCTGCAGACATGATGGATCCCCAGGTGGGGCAGTCCCCAGATGGCCCTTCCTTTAGTCTCTAATCCATTTTTGTTCCTGTTCTTCCTCTGGATAGGAACATTTCTGGGTTAAACACTCTAAGATGGGTGGGTGGCTCCATCCCTGGATGGAGGACCATGCCTATCTACTAGAGGTGGTCTCAACAGGTTCTATCTCCCTGGACTCTGCAAATTTCAGCTAAAGTCATCCCCGTTGGGTCCTGGGAGCTTCTCGTTTCCCTGGTGTCAGGAACCCTCCAGTGGCTATCCCCAGTTTCTTATCCCCCCCACATATTTTTATTTGATTTCCTGACCCATTATACCTCTCTCCCATCCTCTTCAGTACCTGATACTGCTTCCTTATTCCCTCCCCCTCCTCTCTCCCTCCCAGGTCCCCCTCTCCCTCTACCTCCTGTGATCATCCTGTTCCCTCTTCAATGCAGGACTGAACCATCAACACCCTGGTCTTCCTTCCTCCTAAGCTCCAAATGGTATGTGGGTTGTATCATGGGCATTGTGAGCTTTTGAGCTAATATCCACTAATCAGTGAATGCATACCATGTGTGTTCTTCTGTGTCTGGGTTACCTCACTCAGGACGATATTTTCTAGTTCGATACATTTGCTTATGAATTTCACGAAGTCATTGTTTTTAATCACTGAGTAGTACTCCATTGTGTAAATGTACCACATTTTCTGTATCCATTCCTCTGTTGAGGGACATCTGGGTTGTTTCCAGCTTCTGGCTATTATAAATAAGGGTGCTATGAACATAGTGGAGCATGTGTCCTTGTTATATGTTGGAACATTTTTTGGGTATATGCCCAATAGTGGTGCAGCTGGGTCTTCAGGTAGAACTATTTCCAATTTTCTCAGGAACCACCAGATTGATTTCCAAAGTGGTTTTACCAGCAACGAGCAATTACATATGCTCTCTCCAATTTCTTTATGGAGGCATTCAGAGCTATGAGTTTTCCTCTTTCATTGTGTCCCATAAGTTTGGGTATGTCATGCCTTCATTTTCATTACATTCTAAAAAGTCTTTCATTTCTTTCTTATTTCTTCCCTGACTAAGTTATCATTGAGTAGGGCATTGTTCAGCTTCCATGTGTATGTGGGCTTTCTATTGTTTGTTTTTGTTGTTATTGAAGACCAGCTTTAGTCTGTGGTGATTTGATAGAATACATGGGGTTAATTCAATTTTCTTCTATATGTTGAGGTTTGTTTTGTGTCTGAGTATATGGTCAATGTTTGAGAAGGTACCATGAGGTACTGAGAAGAAGGTATATTCTTTTGTTTTAGGATGAAATGTTTTATAGATATCTGTTAAATACATTTGGTTTATAACTTCTTTTAGTTTCACTGTGTCTTTGGTTAGTTTCTGTTTCCACGATCTGTCCATTGGTGAGAGTGGGGTATTGAAATCTCCTACTATTATTGTGTGAGTTTCAATGTGTGCTTTGAGCTTCAGTAATGTTTCTTTTATAAATGTGTGTGTGTAACAGCCCATTCTGCCCCATGTTTGGGGGCCACTTTGTCCCGGCCTGAGCTGCTGCTCTCTGGTCTGTGGGTTAGGGTCTAGCAAGAGAGAGAGTGGGGATGGAGGAGCAAGAGACTTGAAGAATGGAGACAAGACAGAGTCTGATAAAGTCCCGTTTATTGAAAGGAAATCCTGGGTATTTATATG
>NW_021604747.1:2212309-2230072 GCF_004785775.1 Grammomys surdaster | reverse complement strand
CTTTACCACATGCCTTGCCCTCATGGTCAAGCATGGGAACACAACTGAAGGCACTATGCCACGTGGCTTGCAGCGTGGATACTACGTGCGCCTTGCAGCTGGGGGCACTAAGCAGCAAAACAAGATATGTGAGAAAAACAAGATGTTTATCAGAGTGTGCTCAGCTATTGTGGGCTGTTGAAAACAAGTCTCTTGTCAGGGTATATGGCCTGAGATGGCTACAAAGATGATAGCTGCTTTCTGCTAGGAGTCGGCTCCCAACATGGGTGCCCTTGCATTTGGGTCATAGATGTTCAGAATCGAGAGTTCACCTTGGTGGACTTTTCCTTTGGTGAGTATGTAGTGTCCCTCCCCATCTTTTTATGATAACTTTTGTTTGAAAGTCTATTTTGTTGGATATTAGAATGGCTACTCCAGCTTGTTTCTTGGGAGCATTTGCTTGGAAATTTTTTTTACCAGCCTTTTACTTTGAGGTAGTGTCTGTTTTTGTCACTGAAATATGTTTCCTGTATGTAGTAAAATGGTAGGTCCTTTTTACGTATCCAGTCTGCTAGTCTATGTCTTTTTATTGAAGAATTGAATCCACTGATATTGAGAGATGTTAGGGACCAATGATTGTTGCTTCGTGTTACTTCTGTTGTTAGAGGTGGAATTATGTTTATGTTTTTCTCTTCTTTTGAGTTTGTTGTGAAAAGATTAATTTCTTGCTTTTTCTTGGGTGTAGTTTCCCACCTTGTGTTGGACTTTTCCTTCTATTATACTTTGTAGGGCTGGATTAGTGGAAAGATATCATTTAAATTTTGTTTTGTCTTGGAATACCTTAGTTTCTCCATCTATGGTAATTACAAGTTTTGCTGGGTATAGTAGTCTGGACTGGCATTTGTGTTCTCTTAAGGTCTGTATGACATCTGCCCAAGATCTTCTGGCTTTTAGGGTTTCTGTTGAGAAGTCTGGTGTAACTCTGATAGTTCTGCCTTTATATGTTACTTGACATTTTTCCCTTACCAGTTTCAATATTCTTTCTTGGTTCTGTGCATTTGGTGTTAGTTATTATGTGACAGGAGGAATTTCTTTTCTGGCCCCATCTGCTTGGTGTTCTGTAAATTTCTTGTATGTTTATGGGCGTTTCTTTCTTTAGGTTAGAGAAGTTTTCTTGTATGATTTTGTTGCAGATGTTTACTGGCACTTTGAGTTGGGAGTTTTTGTTCTCTTCTATACCTTTTATTCTTAGGTTTGGTCTTTTCATTGTGTCCTGGATTTCCTGGATGTTTCGGGTTAGGAGCTTTTTTCACTTTGTAGTTTCTTTGACTGTTTTGACAATGTTTTCTATGGTATCCTCTATGCCTGAGATTCTCTCTTCTATCTCGTGTATTCTGTTGGTGATGCTTTCGTCTATGACTCTTGTTCTCTTTCCTAGGTTTTCCATCTCCAGGGTTGTCTCCCTTTGTGTTTTCTTTAATGTTTCTATTTCCATTTTTAGATCCTGGATGGTTTTGTTCAATTCCTTCACCTGTTTGGTTGTGTTCTGCATTGCTTTAAGGGATTTATGTGTTTCCTCATTAAGGGCTTCTATTTGTTTACTTGTGTTCTCCTGTGTTTCTTTAAGGAAGTTATTTATGTCCTTCTTTAAGTCCTCTATCATCTTCATGAAATGAGAATTTAGATCTGAATTTTGGGTATCCAGGGCTTGCTGTGGTGGGAGAGCTGGGTGCCTCTGGCCATTTGGTTATCTCTGGTGTTAACTGGCCTCGGGCTGTCTCTGACTGGAGCCTATCCCTCCTGTGAGCCTGAGAGCCTGTGAGCCTGTGATTCTGGATGTGTCAGAACCCCTGGTGTGTGTGTGGGGGGGTTGAGCTGCACCTGGGGTGTGGGCTGTGTGGGTTTGGATCTAGAGCAGAGGCTCTGCTCCTGGCTAGGCAGGGTCCCCACTGGGGCTCCAGGGGTCCCAGTTACACTGGGTATTGGGGAGGGGCTTGGGGGTCTCATCTGTGATCCTGGATATGTCAGAATACCTGGGGAGTCAGTTGAGGTGCAACTGGGCAGACATACTTTTATCATGGTCCTATAGGGAGAAAATACATGTATGCATGGACACAGGACCTTCCAGCCTCCATGCTTAGGGGAAAATATCCAATTTACATTCTCATACCCATCATAATAAGCTTAGGATTAGGAACAGTAGGAGCTACTCTCTGCACCAAGTACAGTAATGGCTGGCATTAACTTAAAAAACCCAGGATGCCAAATAACCCAGGGTATGTTTATATTAGAAAAGACTCTACTGCTGAGCTAGAAGGACAGATGAATGCGTTAGGAAAGCTCTTGATCTGCTCTATGCAAGGAAGTTACTGTATAGCGTTAGTGGAAAGTTGTTTCTATGTGAGCCATTCGGTAACTTTTAGAGATACTTTGGGTATGCTCTGGAAAAAAAAAAAACTGGCAGATTTAGGCCATTTAGGCCCTAAATGAAAACAAAAACAAGAAACTCTGACTGGTTCCCATTCTCCTTCTAAGGTTCCTCCTGGCTAGTAACTGCTATCAGTCATTGCAGGGCTCTTCGCTCTCCTTCTCCCGCTGATTATGGTTTGCCCTTGCATCGTTAATGCCTTGACCGGACATTCCTGATTGAGAGCGATTAAACCCATGGTAATGAAGTCCCAATATGAATAGGCACCCACCACAGAGTTAAGGGTTTGACCCTGGACAAAGGGTTTGACTAAGACAACGTGTCTTAGTCAGAGTTTCTACTGCTACAACGAAATACCATGACTGAAAAGCAAGCTGGGGAGGAAAGGGTTTGTCCAGCTTACACCTTCCGCAGCACTGTTCATCATTAAAGGAAGTCCTGGCAGGAACTGAAACAGGGCAGGAACCTGCAGGCAGGAGCTGATGCAGAAGTATGGAGGGGTACTTCCTACTGGCTTGCTTCCCCTGGCTTACACAGTTTGCTTTCTTAAAGAACCACCAGCCCAGGGGTGGAAACACCCACAATGGGCTGGATCCTCCCCCATTAATCACTAATTAAGAAAATGCCTTATAGCTGGGTCTTACGGAGACATTTTCTCAATTGAGGTTCCCTCCTTTTAGATAACTTAGTTGGATGTCAAGTTCACATAAGACTAGCCAACACACAACTCAAGGAGAGAATGCCATGGCTAACATTATGTGGATGGGTAACTTTATATTGAAAAGTTTCAGATTACTATGTGGAAGATAACTATAAAACAAAAATAAACTTTCAAATATTAAGGGCTGCTGAGGGTTAACAGGTGGTCTCTTACAGGTTTAATCAAACCACTTTCTGCTCCCACAAACAAAAGCTTGCTCTGCAGGAGACAGTCTCTGCTGGAAGACAGTGTGTAACTTTGTGTTCTTTGTTTTTAAAAGCCCTTGAGGTCAGGCTGGGTGCTGCATCCAGGAATCCCCAGTCCCTGTGTAGACCAGGAGCCAACATATGAATAAAAGCCTCTTCTTTGTTAAAATCTATCAATGGGCAGACTGGTGAATCTTTGAGCGACCCCAGACGCATAGCAATGCTGTGACCGCTGACCACACAACAGTCGTTATCCGTGAACATCAGCTTCTTCCTAGCTGGGACCAAGGCAACGGAGTCAGAGAACATCATCAGAGAACGGAGTCCATCCTTACATCGAATTACAAGAGGCTGTGAGGTCTGGTTTGCCTTTCTGCAAAGGCCTTTCTCATCATTTCTGAACTCTGCACTTTGCTGAAGGCTTCACCCTGTTCCTGCTCTGGGATCTCTGGCTGTAGCTCTCGGACTCCATGGAAAACAGTGAGTGCTCTTACTGTCCAGCCTCCTGCTAGGGCCAGCACCAGGGGGTGCGTGGAGTATTGATGAAGTGAAGGCGCCAGCCACTGATGGAGTGCACTGTCTTGGAACATAGTGGGGAAAGATTCTGAACTCTGACGAATTGGGGGAAGACTGAAATGCATTCGACTGCTTCTCTTTCTTTCTTTCCTCATCAGGAGTGACATAAATTTAAGCTGACTAGCCCAGTGGACTAGAGACGACAGCTGTGACTCCCTAGGGAGTGGAACTCAGTTCTGGTCTAGGCCGGAGGACTCCCAGGAATATGCACAAGATCCATTTTATCTCAGTTGCTGCCACACCTATGAACATGTGGCCTCTTATAAGTTTCTTGGCTATACCAATCCCAGAAACCTCCCCAGATAAAGGCTGGGCCTTAAGTGGGGAGAGGGCTGGGAAACCATCTCTGGCAATGAGAAAGTTACAGCATTTAAAGGTGTTTCAGGTCCCTGGATCACAGGTGGTTATGCAAATAGTCATTGCCAATTATTACAGATGAGAGACTCTGAGCCACCCTCATTCCAAGGCGGAGAGGGGTAATCAAAGTCCTATTTGTTGGTGGGCTGTTAATATTAAGCACTAGTATTGAGAAACCTCGTCTGTACCACGTGTGTACAGATGAGCTGGCGTGCGTGAACTTTCCAGGTAGGTTCATCCAGGTTGTTCTGGATACTGTCTCATCAAACCAGCAGAGTCCTGTGGGCAAGTACTTTTTGTGAAAGTGGCAAATGCCTACAGCATTTGAGGAGGGCATGGTGATTCTATACAAGCTTGGTGCTGGGTTAGAGGAGGCTGCCTGAGAAGCAAGCACAGGGAATTGCCTAGGCTCGGTGAAATGCAGAAATTTGTTTCTGAGTGGTTGCCAGGTTTTACAGACCTGGCAGATTCTGTGTCATTTGGAAAATAAGAGAATCTGGACACAAGTCAGGATGCAGCCAACCGAAAGCTTGCTCCTAGAGGCTCTGAAACTTGATGAAACCTGTGGCAAATCCTTCAGAGTCAAAGCCCACTGGTTGCAGAGCAAGTGTCTTACTGCCTGAGCGATCTCACAGGCCCTTCCTCCGGGCATTCGACAGCTGGGTGGCCTTGCACAAGTGTTTTCACATCTTTGAGCCCCCTACTCACCCGTAAAGCCTAGGGGTTGGATTACATGACAGTCCCATCAATTCTCAGCCCCATCTCCTTGGCTTGGATGAAAAATTCATCTCCCTTGCAGATTAAAAACCTATTGATTTTCCCTCTTTGGCAAAGGGGAATGAGACAGTGATTTCTCTCCCTGCAGAGATAAATAAATAGTTCAGCTCCCATCAGGCCGGAATGCCACACAGTCCTGTTTTAGAAATCTGGAGTTGGATCATACATATGGTTTTTCAAGACAGGACTTCTCTGTGTATCCCTGGCTGTCTTTGGACTCTCTTTGTAGACCAGCCTACCTTTGCTTCCAAGAGTTGGTATTAAAAGTTTGGTTCTTCTAATTAGAGGCCAGACTTGGGGATAAGCCAGTTTGACGGTTCGTTGTCACTGGACTGGTCAGGGCTGGTTATTGGAGCTCTGGCACTCCCAATGCTTCCTCGACCTCGTGGTTAAGTAATGCTGGCACTTTTGGCCTCTCTGGCTGCAGCTTGATTAATCTCAATTAAGACTGGTTTCTCTAGCAGAGCACAGCTTTGGCCACGAGGCGTCTCTGCACCCTTTGTAAGGTGATGCGAAGAGGATTGGTGGCCTCGTGGAGCGCCGGGGTGGGCGGCCAATGGAGACAACTGGGAGGAGGAGCAGCTTGGTGGGAGGAGCCAGATCTCGCCAATCAGTGAGTGGCCGGATGGCCCGCCCCAGCTGCGAGCTTCAGCTACGGCTGGTGTGCAGTGTGGTTACGACCAAGCTTCACCGCGGGCTACCCAGGAAGAGGCCCGGGAGGGAGGGGCGATCCCTGCGTCCTGTCTGTAAGTCTGCAGCGCACTCGGACCTGTCATGGCTGAGTAAGAGACACCCTAACCTGGACGAGGACCAGTCACCACCCACCTGGATAGCTACGCAGGCGCACCTGCTACACCAGGATCTAGTGCTCAGTCTGGGAGCCGCGGGGCCGCCCTTCCGCAGCCGCGTGGGGCCCCGCCCACCACCCACTGCCCCACCCACCACCCACTGCCCACCCACCACCCACTGCCCACCCACCACCCACTGCCCCACCCTGGACTGTCTGAGAAAGCCCGAGACTCCCAGGGGCGTGCCGCTAAGTTCTCTACGGGAGACCCTTTTACCCTGCTCCTGCATCCTCAAGCGGGACCCAGGGCTCAAAGCAAGCGATAAGTGCTACCTTTCCCTCTAGCTTTCCTTTGGTCTTTATTTATGAGCTTCCTGCCCTCCCAGGACTATTCCTGACTATACAACCCTGCTGCTGCCGGTCCTGTCCCAGCCCCCCGCCCTGCCCCCGCTCCCCGGCATTTACCTTCTGGTATGTAGATTCTACAGTGTAGAAAATGAGGCTGACAGTACAAATTCACCCCTTGTGCATGCAGAAGTTAAATCCTCTCTCCTAAAGTCCTCTATCCCTACATAGGACTGCCTCCAGTCTTAGTAGCTGTCTTTGGATTCCACGATTGTTCTCCTTATCCTTCCTTGCCAATCTTTAATGATCAGGCAGGACAACTACAAATTTCACCAAGCAGAAAGTGGATCTATTTGAAATGTATCTATTTTGCAGTCTTGAAGGATTGTCTATGAAGGGACAGGAATGCCAGCAAAGGTGTCTCTTTCAGGCTAGGCTGTGAAACTTTCACCAAACAGAACCACCTTTATTTCTATCCTTGAAAAACAATTCGTTCTCACAAATATTTGTGTTCACAAAAATTGTGGTTCCTGGTTTCCCCTGGGAGTTGCAGTCACAAAGTTCCTGCCTGTACAATCTGAAGTGTAGGGCAGACTCTGAGAGAGGCCTCCGTTTTCCTCAGTGTCTGCCCACTTAGAAGATTCAGCCTGGTTCTGGACATATGTGCTTTGTGGAATATCCTGGGAAAGTCTGAGAGAATTGGGATTCATTTGTAGTGACTGTGTGTGCTTCTGCTGATGTGACAAAATGCCCAAGAAGATGAAACCAGAGGGGAGCTCTATCTGGGCTCAGGGTTTCAGGCTGTGGTACCTTGGCTTCAATGCTCTGGGGCTTTGGTGAGGCAGAATGTTATGGCAGGAATCACTTGGAAGGAGAGAGAGAGGAAGGTAGGGTGCCAGTATCCCTTTTAAGGGCCCATCTCCAGTGACTTAACTTCCTTTTAGTGGGCCTGTTTAGTTACTTTGTCATCATTTAGACCAAATATCAGACAGAACAACTTATGGTAGGAAAGATTTCCTTTACCCCACAGTTTCAGAGAGTTCAGTCTATCAGAACAAAGTATTTATGTCAGGGAAACTGAGGGTAGACAGCAGTGCCTGGCAGGATGGGCATTCTCCCACCAGTTAGGTGCAGGATGGGCGCTCTCTCACCAGTTAGGTACAGGATGGGCGCTCTCCCACCAGTTAGGTGCGCCTCACCAATCTCTCAAGTCATGTGTAATCTTGTCACATTAACAACACGGAAGATAAACTATTCCGAAGCCCCACACCTAAAGATTCCGGTATCTCCCAGTGCTGCTGTCAGCCGCTGTCAACACGAAGCGATTATGATCCAAATCGTAGCAGCCGACAGGAATGGAGGAGAAGCTAGTCCAGGTTAGCATCTGCAGCACTGAATCCTGTTTGGGATTTGTCCCAAATGCCGTAATAACCTCACATAAAGCACCAGAATAATCTGGAGAGCTGTGTTTTTTTTTTTCTCAGTTAAATTAGGACTGGCCATGTCTGGCCAAGAAAAAGGTGGCGGAAACAGGCCAGGAGCAACTTGCCAGAAGACTTGACAAATAAGGCTGAGTCTGAATCAGGCAGATCTGAAATTGCAATTAGTGTGGACATGAAGATCTTTTCAGAAAGGAAACTGGCCCCAGAGCATGTCCCTATTGTCTGTCCTATCTCCTGGCTCCTACCCAGGTATCCCCGAGACAGCCCCTTGGCTCAGAGTCCTGTAAACACCCAGCCCATACGAAGAACAGTCGCCATATTTGCTGCTGGCAGTGCACACGGCCCGTGGGAAGGGAGAACCAGGCCTTTGGAGGTTGGAGACAGGCTCAGTGGGGAGGAGGATGTACAGCCCTCGGTATCTACAAACACTTGGGCAGAGTTCGCTATAAACTGTGTTCATTACATCACTGTGACTAAACTTCCTGTTGGAAATGGCTTACGGAAGGAGAGATTTATCTGGACTTGTAATTTAGAGAGTTTCAGTGCATTATGGAGGGAATGCTTGGCAGAGTCACCCACTCTGTGGCGTTGGGAACATGAAGTAGAGGCTGTTCTGTGCCAGCCAACCACAAAGTAGAATTTGCTTGCAGGGATATAATCTGAAAGGCCAACTCCCAGGCCCTACTTTTTAAAAGTTCTAGTACTGAACAGCTGAGGCCCAAGTGTTCAAAGTGAGAGCCTGGGGGTGGTGTGAGGTGGGGACTTGGGGGGGCAGCGTTTCAGGTTTAAACCTTGACACAGAAGCCCACAACCATGATCTTTAGCTAGACCCTGGCTGTAATGCATGGTGCTCCTGAAAGCTGCCCACTTCACATTTTCTGGGGGAAGGCACTGAGTACCCTAAAAGTAGGTGTGCTCTTTAAAGCCTGGAACCCTGAGCAGAGTTAGAGGACTCAGGCTTATTTGCCAGTTTAGTCATAAAGAAAACAGGAATGCTTCTCGTTTTGGTCCTGGTCTTGTAAGGGGAGTGGGAACAATGTCGCATGGCTTGGTGACATGTCAAGTCTGAACATGGCTGGGGGCAGAGGGTGGCCAGGGCGGTTGGGAATGAGGGGTGGAAGTGTGTGGTATAGGTAGGGGGTGGGGATGGGGGGAGTGGCAGCAGAGTCGGGAGGTGCTTCAAATTGACAGTTTCACTTCTTCCCACATCGGCTGCTTCCAGAGAGTTCATGGAAGAACTTGTAGGTACAGAGAGCTACAGTAACTCGCTAAAGGCCACATGGCCCAGGAGTGATTGAATCTGGAGGGGTCTAACCATACAGTTCACAGGCACAGGTGGGAAGAGACCCTGTTCCCTGGGAAGCGGCTTTGGAGACAGAGGATGGGAGGGTCTAGAACAAAAATAGTGTGGAGAACTCTCCAGGCATGGGGAGCTACAGTAAGGGAGGCCTGCTGGGAAGGACTCGCTGTGGATAACAGAAGGCCTGTGGCCAAGGCAGTCTCCTGCTGCCTGTTTCCATGGTGCCTTGGGGTCTGGATGCCGACTGAGCCAGACTCTGGTGTCTTACCCACCAAAGCCCCGGGAGGAGGGTAGGTCCTGAATCCTATGATAGCCCAGCACCTAGCCAGACCAGCATGTGCTGAGGTGTCATGGTGGCCAGCATCCAGTGAATGGGGTGTGCAGATATGAGAAGAGCAGGTCTGATTAGCCAGCGATGATCTGAGAGGTTCCCTTTCATAGTCCTCGAGGGTAAATGCGACTTCCTATTTAACGGTGAAAAAGATGTTAGATAGGATGAAGCGACTTCTGAAGGTCACCTTGCTGGGAAGCCTCAGAGTCGGACAGGGAAGGAGGCTGTGGGAGGGAGAGGGTAAAAGTCTGGGGGAGCGTGGGAATGTGAGACCTGTGTCTGGACATGAGTGTAAGGGGACAGATAAGGGGACAGGAGTGGAGCAGACAGCCCCACCTCCAGCCGGTTAACACTGATATCGTCACTATTCTTAAAATGCATTTTCACCACAGCTCACCACCTTCTGTGCTGTGGCCAGCCCTACCCAGCCTTCCCAGGATGGTCACAGTCTCATGGTGGGTTCCCGGTCCCTCCTGCTGCTTGCTGTCATCTATGGGCCACACAGCAGCAGTTCAGTGAGGAGACTGACTTTGTGCGCCTCTACTATCCCTCCAGCCCCGCCTCATCCACACACCTCACGCCTGGCCTTCCCCTCATCTCCTGCTGTCTCCATTCTCCACTCTGCTTTTGTGGAAGGACCGTCGCCCCTCCTGTCCTCTCTGTCTAGTCTGCCAGCCCTTTTCCAGAGAGCCAACCTGCTGTGTTCTTGCTCTGCCAAGTTTTTACTCAAAAGCAGTTTCCAGAAAGGCACCCCCACCCTGGCACTTTTATTTGAGACTTACACCATCCTTGTCTCTCCATCCTTCTGGCTCTGTGTTTTTTTTTCTCGCTGGCACTCTCAGTAATGTACTTTGTGTTCAAATATACATTCAGTCCCTCCACCTAGGACAAAACTCCTCATAGGTAGAGATATTTAGTCTGAGTTGTTAATTGGCTGCCTTGTCTACCATGCCTGACATATATCTCATATTTAAAAAGTACTTGTTGGGCAAATGGATGTATGGATGAAGCCTCACAATACCCCTCATGTTGTAGAAAGACTCCGGAATGTTCTCATCGGGCAAGAGAGGTGAGAGTAGGAGGTTTGTTGAAGGAGAAGTTACAGAGGCCACATAGAGGAGTGAGAGGATTCCTGTTCAGGGATGCAGTGGGTGCAGGACCCCTTACCATAGCTGCTGATGCTTCCATGCTGCCCACTGGGGATTCCGAAGGATACCTGGCTTCAGATACAGTAGCAAAGATAAATAGGCCAAGGACCTCAGGACGTCAGGATGTGGGACAGAATGCCCATCACCATGATAGTGGGAAATGACTTTGTCTCAAGTGAGTAGAGACAAAGGAAATCAGAGGTTAGGACAGGGGCATCTCCTCCTCTGTCAGTGTTGTTCTGGCCATGGACACCCCAGACAGTATTATCAGCATGCTGGTACCACTCAGAGGGTCTGCAAAGCCAGAAAGTCAGGCAGTGTGGAATGGGGTACAAAAATGCCTCACTAGACCAGCTGTGGCCAAATGAGATGCTGACCCCTCCACACCCGAGTCTCTCAGCAAGCCCCTCGGTATAGACTTCTCATGTCCAGATGATGGCTGTGGAGCAGAACAGGCCTGGGAGCTCTACCTTCACCTTTCTAGTGTGTGGGACTCGAGTACGGTTAACAGAGAGGGGAGAGGGATATGCCAGGACTAATCGGGGGAGGCTACAAAGGCTGGGCAGGCAGTTGTTCAGCAAGGCCTGTCAGGTCTCATTGCCTTCTCTGTCAATCATATTCAGAAACTGGATGTAAGAGATAGATGCGGAAAGCAGGAAGGGAGCACAGACTAGGGGAAGCCCAGGCCTGGACCAGCTCCGTCCGACTAGGTGTAGGCAATGCAGGGTGAGCTGGTTACTTTTTGTCAGCTTGACATAAACTAGTACCACCTGCGAAGAAGAAAAACTAAGCTGAGGAATTGCCTCCATTAGATTGACCGGTGGTCACATCTGTGGGCCATTTTCTGGATTGATTATGACATGGAAGGGCCCACAGCTCTGTAGGTGGTGCCATCTTTAGGCCTGTGATCCTGGGTTCTATATGAAAGCAAGCTGAGCAAGCCAGGGAAAGCAAGCCAGTAAGCTATCCCAACAGCCTCTGTTTCAGTTTCTGCCTCCAGGTTCCTCCTTGGGTTCCTGCCCTGGATTTCCTCAGTGATGGATGTTACCTGCAAACCAGGTAAGCTCCTCCCCGACCCACCACTTGCTTTTGGTCATGGTGTTTATCAGCAGCAGTGAAGCAAACCAAGACACTGAGTTACACTGCTCTGTCCTTACAGGTACATAGAGAGGCTTCAGCTGCAGGACCCCATGTTGCCTTCCAGCCTCACTATCCTGTGGCTATGTGTGATTTAAGCTGGGGTCATTTTTCAATGGGTTTCCTTAAGCAGAGGGAATCTGAAGCAAGGGTTCATCCCACATCATGAGACAGTTCTCAGGACACGCTGGGCATTTCTGTTTTAACCGTGCCCTCTGAGCAGCTATACTTATAACCCATCATCCTCACCTACGTCTGACTGAAGTGTAGGGACACCCTTCACCATGGCAAGCCATTTCTCCATCCCTGAATGGAGCTGTGCTCTGGTCCCCAAGGTGCTGAGAGCCAAGGTTCTTGGACTCAGCATCTCTGAGGGAGCTCAGGAGTCAGCGGTGGTGGAAGTTGCTCCTTTGGATGGGCCTCTAGAATGGACACTGACACCTTGGGCAAGCCCTGGTGGGAAGACTGGGCCTAGCTTTGAGAACTTGCTTCTTGAGCAGTTTCTGAAAACTTGTAGGATGAGTCAGTAGCTGAGCTCTGGCTAAGGCAAAGCTGGATAGAGAAGGCTGGAGGGCCGTATCAAAGCCTAGGTGATTTGAGCCACACACATTCACTTTCTCACAGTTCCAGGGGCTGAAAGTAAAGGTCAAGGTGCTTATAGAGTTGATTTCCCCCAAGGCCTCCCTGTGTCTTCATGTGGTCCTCCCCTCTGACTCAGTCTGTGGTCTCATCTCTTGTAACCATGCAGGTCACAGTGGACAGACACTCCCTCATTACTCATTTTAATTTAATCACCCCTTTGAAGGCCCTGTCTCCAAAATATAGTCACGTTCTGAAGTCCTGGGAGTTAGAATTTCAAAGTATGAGTTTCACATGGATAGGGGAACAGCACACAGTTCAGCCCACAGGAGGTACACAGGAAGGGTGCAGCTGGAAGGGAGGCAGGCCAATGTCACTTCCTTTTCCTTTGTTTCAAGCTTCTTTCTATCTGGTCACCTCAGAGGTGAACAGCCACTATGCCACAGGCTCGGTTTGCTAAAGTGATAAGGTTCTTACCTGCTCACTCTTCAGCCCCCTTCATGGGGCAGGGATATATTGTCCTTTGGGGAATTAGAGGCTCACAGGCTATAAGTGGCATTCCTGGGGGCACCATGGCAGTCACCTAGACTTCTTGGGTTTGGGTTTTTTTGTCCCCACAGCAATGCTGGGTCTCTGCTATCTATACTGTCGTTTCCTTGTCTTCCTGAGTCTTGGGGTGCAAAACCAGCAAAAGCTACCAAGGGAGTAATGCACAAGAGACTCCCTTTTTCCTTTGAGCCCATTACAGATTCTGCTCTGAAACCACTGGGAGAATAGTCCCACTCAGTGTATTTGGCTAAGTGTCCTCTCTGTTTCTCATTGTGTAAAAGCAGGACCCCGCTTTTGTTTTGGTGCAGATGATGAGAAGGTTTAGAGTCCAGGAGACAGGGTGAGCTCATGTTAGGCCATGACTTAGGAGCCTGGAGGTTCATAGCTGAGCTGAGAACCAGAGGCAGATCCAGGGGACTCAATTTACCTTGCAAACACTTCGCCAGTGCTGCCTGTCCTAGGAAACTGTGATCAGGATACTGTCTCTGCTGCCATTTTGAGGAACTACAGGAAGAGGGAGTAACTGGATGAAGACAGAACAGGGTGTTACCAAAGCGATGGAGATGTGAACCCCAGGAAGGGGATTCAATGGGGGCAGGAGGTTCAGGTTTAGTAAGGGAATAGCTGTCACTACTCATCTGTTATTTTGAGATTTATTCTTTACTTTTAATTATGTGTATTGCGGGTGTGGGTATGTATACATGAGCGCAGGTATTCCAAGGAGGCCAAAAGGCAGTATAGGATTTACAGAAAGCTGTGAACTGTGTGACATGGGTTCTGGGAACTGGGCTGGGGGTCCTTAGCAAAAGCAACAAGTGTTCTTAACTATGGAGACATCTCTCCAGCCAGACTAGCCATCATTTTGTGTGTCTAAGCCAGTGCTAGCTTTTGAAACACACAGTCCCCATCTGGCCTGAATCGTCTGTATTCCCTGGGACCTGCACTATAGCAAGCGAAAACTGTAAGATACACAGAATTGGCAGCTACGCTGGGAATCACTGGCCACAGTGTGCTGCAAGTGGCCGAGGACCCTGGGGTGGCAGATTTAGGGGAGGCTGAGCTTTGGTTGCCTTGAAGACAAGCCTGATGTCTATGAGTATGACAAGTTCTCAGTCACCAGGAGTGTGGGAAGGAAGATCAGAGCCAGGAAGTCAGTGGGCAGACAGGAGACAGCGCCAGGCTGCCGGCATGGAGCAGCAGAACCAGGGTTGTTGCTAACGCTATTGTACTCTGTCGGGAACATCTAAAAAGGGGCATCCGAGGGCTGCTTATGGCAGCAGGACCGACCGTACTTTCTGGAACACGTGGGTGCCCCTGCTTACTAGTCACTTCTGTGACTGAGCTGGGAGGCCACTTTCAATCCTGTCTCTCAGGATAGGAAAGGTTGCTTTCCCATCTTGACAACAGGCAGCAGCGGATGTGGATGAAAATATTGCAAGCTGCCTAAGGGCTGCAGCCTTCTGTCAGTTTATAAACTGGAGAGGGCAGAGCGGTTTGTCTACTTTTAAGTCCATGATGCACTAATCAGAGAGTACAGGCTTCTAATCAAACTGGTAGAAACACCGTTAGGTCCTTGAAATAAGTGCTTACTCCCAAATACCAATTCCTTCAGTTTACAGGAGCTGGAATTCCAGTGTCCAGCAGGTAGGGGTGTGTGTGTGTGTGTGTGTGTGTGTGTGTGTGTGTGGGCTGTTTTCTCTGGGCTTGCCAATCAGGCTCCAGATTCATGATTTAGTGAGGATTTAGCATAGGTTCCCTCTGCTTCAGTCCCTCCATTTCCTGGGGCAGCTGCTTGGCCTACAAGGCCTGAGTCCATCAGTCCTGGCACCTGCCAGGGTGTCAGACTAGACCATGGAAGCAAAGAGGTGTCCTATACTGACCTGGCCAGGTCCCAGGGGCTGCCTGGGGCGGGTTCAGCACATTGGGAAGGGTCTTTGGTGCTCAGTGGGCTTCATAGGGGGAGTAGAGGCCTGGCTGGGACAGCTGCCAGCCGACAGCTTTGTTTTCTTGTGACACTTCTCTTTGCTGAGACGCCAGCTGACAAGGGGGAGGGGAGAGGAGACAGGCATTGAAAGGGGACAGGCTGCAGCCACCTCCAAAGAGTGGGAGCAGTGTGGGGCTTGGCAAAGCTGCCCTTTGTCACCCAACCCCCATCTCCTGCATCCGCCCTTCAGATCTCCTGGCCAGGGAAGCAGATGTCTTGCTGGAGATGTCCCATCAGGACGCCCCCTCCCCTGCCCACACTGGCCTCCTCTCCTCTCCGAAGCCTAACTGAGAGGCTTGCCAGCTGTTGAGCTCTCTTGGGTGCAGGCCCTGGCTGGGCTTTGTGTGTGCCAGGTGCCAGGTGAGATACTGGCCCTGCAGTTTGTAGCAAAGGGCTGGAGGGGCAGGACAGAGTTACCATAGACATTGATGGGGAGGGACTTCTAGACATTGCTAGGTTCAAGGGCAGATGCCTCTTCTGGGTTTGTATTTGGAGGGCTTTGGAAGGCCTCCTGATAGGAACAGCTACAAAATGGGGTTGATGCCAGGTGGATAAGGAGATCAAGTTTTGAGCTAAACCTAAGATTCCACATAATTCAGTTATCAGGAAAGAAAAGACAGGTTCTGACTGTGGGCTTTCTCCCAGGCACCAAGTCTTTCCAGGGAAGCCAAGCACATTGGTGTCAGGAGATATGTCTCAGGCATCCCGGTAAAGCCTTGCTCTCTAGAGAGCCCTGACTTCTGCTGGATGCCCCAAAAGAAGCAATTGGCTTTGCTAAGTCAGTGGCCAGGACTTCCCTAGACTTGGACTCAGCTGGAGCTACCCACTGCACACAACCCTTCCTTGGAAGCCATTTAGACACCTTTGTGATGGCGGAGCAGCTGCAGGCTGTGAGGTCACCATGGTGACGGGTGATGGCCTGTACTCTCCACCTGCGTCCTGTTGTGGTTCTGGCAGGCTCCTTGGATGCAGAGGGGCTGCAGGTCAGAGCCCGCCCACCAGCTGCCCTGGAGCTTGAGTGAGCACCATAGTGCCCTCTGGCAGCACCAACTCTATACGGGCTCTGAACGGAGGGAAATGGGTTGGACAGTGCATGGGAGGAGCAGATGAGGGCTACACGTGTAAGTTATTCTTATAAATAATATCGTCATATGCATTGCTTAGGAGCCAATAAAATTCATGATATTAGAAAGAATGGGACCATTGAGATGGCCCAGCGGGTAAAGATACTTGCTGCTAATTCAAGGACCTAAATTCAATCCCAGGAACCCACATGCAAAGAGAGAACTGAACTGACTTTCACAAATTGTCCTCTGACTTCCACATAGGTGACACATTTACATACACAGAAACACAAAATTAAAAAAAAGGACAGGGGGTGGGGGTTTCAAAGTGGTGAAGTTCTGTGTATGTCCCAGGCCCTGGGGTTGCTCACCAACCAGGTCTCCCTGGTATCGTACTGAAGCATTTGTAAGATCATTTGCTTCCATGTTGGCTGGAGGATGAATAACAACCCGATTTCTCGGGCAGTGGTGGCACACTCCTTTAATCCCAGCACTTGAGAGGCAGAGGCGAGCACATTTCTGAGTTTGAGGCCAGCCTGGTCTACAGAGTGAATTGCAGGACAGCCAGAGAAAACACAGAGAAACCCTGTCTTGAAAGACCAAAAATAAAATAAAATAAAAAAAAATAAAAAAGTATGCTACAGGCCAGGCAAGTTTTATACCATTGAGCCAGGGCGACCTCAACTATTTTAACAAGTGATTTTAAAAACCAAAAAGCGTTTTTCTTTTAGAGTGCCATTAACATACTCAGTCAATTAATGTCAGCTGGATTATTTGGTCTTTATAAATTCACTGGTCGATAAAGTCAAGAAGACAAAGAAGTGGAGGAAAAACAGGGAAGTTTGGATCATAGCAGGAGCATCATCCATTAAAACCTGTTCTAAACGCTGTTGGAGGATCTAGCTCCCTTAAAAAAGCACTTCATGTATTTTTATATTTAATAATTATATGCTATGTAATTATATAAAACATTATTGCTTGATTGATGATTGGTGTTGCGTGGATCCCATGGTTGGGTGTGAAGGCCAGAGTTGGTTTTCTTTCTGTTATGTGTGTTCTGGGATCCTCAGGTTTGGCAGGATGTGCTCTAATCTGCTGAGCAGCAGCCGTCGCAGCCCTGTTCCTTACAATCGCTGCTGCCTCCCACGAACCCCTTTAGTCTTTAGCATCCCTTATAAAGTATTTGTTAGCGTCATCCCATTCCTAATCAGGACTCAGATTGCTAAAGTGTGGTAGGATTGTTCCCTCGCGTCTGCCACCTTACATCAGAATAGCTCACTGGACCATAATAAACACATATTAGAAACAACATACGTAGCATGAGAATGCAACTTGATGAATCTGTACAGAAAACGGCCATGTGACCTTTGCCATCCTCGTCTTAGCCAGTCTGTGCTAACCACTCTCTGCCTGATTGCTAGTACCAACAACTCATTTTGCCGTTATATTTTTATAAAGATGCAGTGACACATCACTCCTTGTTTTGTGTTTTATCCATTCTCTTGGTGGCTCACTCTCACTTACATTTTGTTTGATTATCAGATCTAGAAGGATCCAGATGCCTAAGAACTAAGGCATGCCATCCCAGCATTGACTGTTTTGATTGTGACTGAGTGATCCAGTCTCTGTGATGTGTCAGATCCTTGAGATCCTAGAATTAGATTGTGTGGCTGTGTGTGCCTGTGTGTGTGCCTGTGTGTGTGGCTCTGTGTGTGTCTGTGTGTGTGTCTGTGTGTGCCTGCATGTGCCTGTGTGTGGCTGTATGTGTCTCTGTGTGTGTCTGTGTGTGCCTGTGTGTGTCTATGTGTGCCTGCGTGTGCCTGTGTCTGTCTGTGTGTGTGTCTGTGTGTGTGTCTGTGTGTACCTCTGTGTGTCTGTGTCTGTCTGTGTGTGTGTCTGTGTGTGCCTGCATGTGCCTGTGTGTGGCTGTATGTGCCTCTGTGTGTGTCTATGTGTGTCTCTGTGTGTGTCTCTGTGTGTGTCTCTGTGTGTCTGTGTGCGCCTCTGTGTGTGTTCCTATGTGTGCCTGCATGTGCCTGTGTGTGGCTGCGTGTGCCTCTGTATGCTTCTGTGT
>NW_021604747.1:2187035-2212209 GCF_004785775.1 Grammomys surdaster | reverse complement strand
TCTTTGTGTGTCTCTGTGTGTGTCTCTGTGTGTGTCTCTGTGTGTCTGTGTGCGCCTCTGTGTGTGTTCCTATGTGTGCCTGCATGTGCCTGTGTCTGTCTGTGTGTGTGTCTGTGTGTGCCTCTGTGTATATCTGTGTGTGTCTGTGTGTGCCTGTGTGTGCCTCTGTGTGTGTGTGTTCCTATGTGTGCCTGCATGTGCCTGTGTGTGGCTGCGTGTGCCTCTGTATGCTTCTGTGTGCGTCTCTGTGTCTGTGTGTGCCTCTGTGTGCCTTTGTATGCATCTGTGTGTGCCTGTGTGTGTCTGTGTGTGTCTGTGCATGCCTGCATGTGTCTGTGTGTGCCTGTATGTGCCCGTGTGTGTCTGTGTGTGTCTTCTGGGAACTGAACTGAGGCCCTTGCTCATTACAGGCACGTGCTTTATAACTGGCCACCTCCCAGCCACTTACTAGTTATTTTGTTTCTTTTACTGCTCAAAATCAGCCACCTTCTCCACAGGTTAAGATGTATTCTTACATTGAGGAACCCCAGAAGACACAATGTGTGTGTGCTCTGCATTTAATTGCTGTAGCAGGTGTTTTTCTGAACAGAGGAGGGAAGTGGTGGCTCGGAGTTATGGAGGCCTTTAGTTAAGGTGTGCAACTCAGCATTTCCGCCACAGTTATGGTTTACACATGTGCTGTAAGGCAGGGCAAGGATCGGAGGCAGAGGACAAAGTGAGGATGTCCTGGAAGAGTAGCTCAGTCCATAAGGCAGATATTTGTAGTGGTAGGTGGGAACTTGTAAGACAGTGTTTAACAATTATTCAAGTACGTATACGTATGTATCTACCTTTAGCTACTATGTGTAGCTTGCATGTGCATGTTTATATTTAGCAAATATGTTTATTATCCATTTATATTTAAGGAATTGCTTAGCACTTCATGCAATGTAGGGGTGATTTTCAATGAGTAGAATTTTAAATTCAAGTTAAGGTATTTCACATCTATTATTGTGGAATAAAGAACTTATGGCTTCCAGAACAATCATACATTGCTGGAGAAGTTCTGTATCAGCTATGTCGGGCAGTAAAGAAGAGGAACAGTACCCAGAAACATGACAGAAACATCTAATGTGCAGGGGGACAGAGGGACAGTGGAAGCAATGTGCCTTCTGAGAGTACCCCATGTGGCCCTCTTCGGCTGTGGGACGTGCTTTTGGCCACATGGAGCACAAAGCCCTGGACATCTCATAAGCACTTGGGGCTGGGACAGCAGCTGCAGACTCTGTGACTTGCTGCTCAAGTCCCTGTGGTCAGACAGTGAAGGCACAGCAACAGGTGTGCACAGTGCTCACTGTGAGTGTTACCCACAAGCCAGTGGGCCATGCCATTAGAGCTCCATTGTTCCTGTATGCCTTCCAAAAATCCTTAGGCAACTGTAGAGCCCTTAGAGCCCTACCCCTGTAGAGCCAGACCCTGCTCAGCTGCCACGTGGAGCCTGGATCACGTCATACATATGCCTGGAACTATTTGTGGCTTTCCAGTTTGTTCACTGTTTAGAATATTTTTTTAAATTCATTTTTTGTGTGTATACACATATATTTAGAGGTAATAGGACCATCTGTGGTATCATCCTTAGGAACATTATCCAACTCCTTTGAGATTGCCCTGGAACTCACTGAATGAACTACACTGTCTGGCCAGTGAAGCCCGTGGATCTTCCTGGCTCCACTTCCTTAGCACTGAGAATACACACACCTAGCTTTTTACATGGGTTTCAGGGATTGGATTTGGGGGTCTCACAATGGCCTAACAAGCATCCAGATATCCAGGGCATCCAGATGGTTTGGGACTACAGTGGGCTACATGAAGCTCCAGCAGTACCTGTTGGGAGATGACATTCTGCAGAGTTGATGCTGTCTCCGAGAGTCAGTTCTTTACTGAATAAACCACCCCCTCAGTATCTATCATTTTTCCTAAGGTGATTAGTGTCGAGAACCAATATTCTATATCTAGACAGAAAGACACTCTTTAAACCACTGTCCTTATAAAAGAGGTTTTTGAGTGGTGACTGCATAATACATATGGGGCTAATGACCTTTACACAGGGTACAGGTAGGTGAACCATAGGTTCATAGAGTGTGAAACTAGGAATCGGGAGGCCAATCTGAGAGCAAAGATAGATTCTAAATGTGGCCACTCAAGTGGCTCAGCAGGGAGGTTGGCAATACCAGCAAATGACACTTGAGAGAATGCAAGAGCGAATGGCCTGGGTTCCCAGACTGGGCTTTTCTGCTCATGCTCAGAGTGTAACAACACTCTGTGTTGGCTGTTGACTCAGTATAACCACATTTGTTAGCCCAGTATCTGACTTAAGGTGTTGCTACATCCCAGAGTCAGCATCAACTCTGCAGAATGTCATCTCCCAACTGTTCACTGTTGGAGCTTCATGGGGTCATCCCATTGTAGCCTCAAATGATCTAGATGCCCTGGTATGTGGGGGACACGTGGACTTCAGTTTCTATATCTTGTGATGGTAAGGTGTTCGATAAATAGAGATGGTGTGGAAAGAGAGGCAGTATCTGGGCAAGCAAAACCATATAGACTATAAATCCACTGAGAATAAGAGTCCTTGCCCCATCAACCTGCCACCAGGTGGCCCACTGGTCACTACAGGAATTACGCATCCCTCGGAACTCACCACTGCCCTCTGCTGTTAGCTGTATGTGGTTGACCCTGTAACAGAATCTCAAAGGGTGAAAGGACCAAAAGCTGCCTCTTCTTACTTCATAGTAGCTAAGGCTGGGCTTCGGTAGGTAAGTGTTGCCTGAGTTCTTGATATCCTCCTGGTCTGCACCTTTTCAGTGAGGTCTATATTCGTGTCCTCCCATTCAGTCCCCCTTGTCACCAGTCTTCTGGTACTGTTGAAGTTCTTAGTTGTTGTGAATGAATTAATACAGATTTATACTTCAGATCTTTCTTCTATTTGCAGATAAGCTGCACAACGTGGTGTCCACTGGGAAAGAATCCATCATATTGGTCCTCCACCTCCTGTGGATACTGTGTGTTCTTAATCTAGGCTTGCTGTTTTGTTTTTCTTCCCTTAGTCAAAGGAAATTGTCCATAGAGTCAGGCACATGTGCTGTGGGAGGGGCAGCAAGGCAGCTGGCAGAGCTCCAGTGAACGATGGTGTTTTCAGGTTCTCCAGAGAACAGGATACACATACAAGGCATGAAGGGTTAGGCTCTTGTGACTGCGAAGGGTTTCTTGAGACCAAACTCTGATGGGGAAGGTGGACAGGCAAAGACTCAAGAAAGAGCTGCAGTTCAAGTCCAAAAGCAGTCTGCTGGAGAATTCTTGTTCAGAGGCAGCCATTTGTCCTGTTCAACCCTTCACAAAATTCCATGAGGCTCAGTCACACCCGGTAGGACCATCTGCTTCTCTCAGTGACCACTTTAAATCCAATCCTCATCTGATTCCCCGAAGTCTATCTCTAGAAGAAGATTCCACTAGCTATCTAGATACTATTGCCTACATAGCTTGACACACAAAATTAAGCAACATGCTATTTATGGTGTTTAGTTTTGTAGATAGCATACATCACAGGTGTTTCTCCTCACATACTCATTCAGTGCCCACTGACAGGATATCCCATGCTTGTCAGAGCCTATGGGTGAGCCCTGGGCTGCTTTTCTATTGGAGAATAGCTATCAGCAACGGAGGTTTTACTGCAGACTCTAGGGATCTCCATGCAATTCTCTGGGTCCTCAGCTGACAGCATTCCGATCAGACTGTATAGAAATCTCTCTTACTGCTTGCACCATAGCAGAGGATTTTGGAAGTGGTGCTCCCACAATGGGATTGGCAGCTTTGCTGGGTCAGAGCGGCAGATTCCTAAGTGTGGCAAATGTCTCTACCGCCCACAGTCTCCCTCAAACTGTCTTTTTCTCTGCAGTTGGAAGTGAACCCTGTCATGCTTTTTTCCCTGACCCCTGACATCTTTTGATTCCTGGACCCTAGAAACCTCCCAATATGGAGCGACTCAAAATATTCACAAAATTTACCTCCCAAACCCCAAAATGAGCCTGTATTACTAAGGCATGTAAAACACCTGCTAACCCTGCTCGCAGTTCCAGTTAGCACATCTGTGGTGAATCATTCTTGTGTCTGCATGATGTCGAGATGGTCTAGTCTTTGAAGACTGTTCATGATAGAGAGCAAGACGACCCGTAGCCCTGCAGGAAGCCTCGAGTGGATACGACTGTTGTCCCTACCTTTGGAAGGCCACTACCTTTACTGCTTAGAACTGGGAAACACAGAGTTCATAGCATGAAAGCTATATTCCAGGTACCCGGAACTTTTTGGTTTGCCTTACTAAGGATTCCCAACCACATGTCTCAGGATTCTGGATGATCTGCAGGCACGCGCTGTGGCCCATCAGGCTTCTGCACAGCCAAATGTGTTAAGAATCCCACATCTTTATCTTTTAACTGCCTGATGGTTTCAGATTTTTCTAATCTCCCCATGGTCTGGCAGTACTTTGGACCCACTGTCTTGGCTGGAGGTCCTCTTTGGTCTTCTGAGGCAAGGGATTTGGGTTTGGGGGTCTGGATGATGAGTGCATTTTATGTTTCCACTGTGACCTTGCCTAATAGACTTGGAAGTTTTCTGCTTCCATGTTTCAGGAAGAGCTTCTATAGTTTGTATACCCTCCATTGCAGCCCTGGGGACTTACGTTAGCTCACTGGTACCTACCACCTGTCCCTACAAGCTGATCAGCACTGGTATTCCCTAGTTGTGCAGTTCACTGGACGAAACTATGTTCCATTGGCCTTTATTCTTCTGGAATCCCCTTAAGATTAGGGGCCCAACTCCCCCAAAGCTTCTCCCAGGGCTGTTTCCTGCTTACAGCCAGCAGCTGGGAAGAGCTTTTCCCGGGCACCCTATGGCACTGACAGTCTTATGAGGTTTGAAAGGAGTGTCCCTGGGCTCTCAGGGAACATGCTTAAGGAGTGGCTAAGCATGCTGTATAGAACAAATCTCCTCCAACACTCCCACTTTCCTGAACCTTCAGTTCCCTCAGAATTCTAGAATATTCCTTATTAATGGTCAGCCACAGTTGAGTCCAGGCTAACATTAGCCAAGGCACTATGATGCCTCCCAGGTGTTCCCGCTAGCACAGCAAATCCCAGAGCTCAAGAGAGCACTCCTGAGTCAGTGACTCTTCCCTGGCTGAGCTTCAGGTTTCATCCCGCATGGAACACTCCCAGAACTCCCTTCCCTGTCAGCTCTGCAGACTCCTGCTGGTTTCCTTTCCGGTCTTTTGATGTATAATTTCTTTTCTCCCACATTCTTCCTCTCTGTCTTGCTTATACTGGAAAAAAACCCAACTGTTATCATGGGTCTGAGACAAGAAGAGATATGAAAGTGAGCCCTGAGGTGACTTGATAGCCACACCCAGGGTTGCTTACATGTCCCAAGTCCTAACCTATGAAGAGAGGTCCCACCTTTTGCAACCAGTGGAAAGCATGAGAAATCTAGTGGGATGGACATTTCTGTCTAAGGGTTCTGCTTGGTGTTCACTGCCTGAGTCAGTGCCTGGACTTGGCTCCCTGCTCTGTAGAAGATAAGGAACTCCCAGATAGCCACCACCAGGGACTTCCTGCCTCCCGACCCCTGTTGTGAGGTAGTTATTCGGGAACTTTAGCCCATCCCTTTTCTGGGTAAGGACCCCATATGCTCGCAGTACCCTGTAACCTCTGCTCTCCCTGAAGTTCTTTGGGTTCCATATTTTCCTTATTCCCCTAGCTGGATTGCAAAGTTAAGTTTGATTATAAATAAAAACTAAAGAAAAAAAAAGAAAGCCATCTGGCATTTTACACGATGCTACATGACTGTAATCCCAGCACTTGGGATCAGGAGGACTGTGCATTTCAGGTTGACCTGAGTTCCATAGGGAGTTTCAGACCAGTTGGGACAATAGAGGGAGCCTGGTTTGGTTAACGTGATAGCCCACCTGATGGGACATGTCAATTAGAGACGGAGGCTGGAGGCATCAGCATGTGGCTGGTACCTGGCATCCTGAGAGAAGCTAAGCTACTGAGAGCTTAAGGAAAAGACAAGGTATGGCCTCCCTGGACTCAACACTTTCTCTCTGTGCCTCAGTAAGTGTGCGTATGCACGCACCCCCACACACATGCATGCTCTGCTACATCGTTACTAGCATGAGTGTGAAGCCTTGCTTCTCCATGTTGACTCCTCATGCTCTCTTTTCTGTCTGTCAAGGCCCAGCCTCTTAGGGCTCAGCTGTCCTCTCAGTGAGAGGCTCCTCTGAAGCCTCTGGTGCCCTGTTAGAGCTCCACAGCAGCGGTCCCAGCACCATTTATCGGCATGCTCCTGCCTCCCCTGCTACACTATAGTCTGGAGCCAGAGTGGACGCTCATACCGCACGAATGCTGTTCTCTTTCCCTTCACCTGTATTCCTCTCTAAGCATCTGACTTGATCATGTAGACTATAAGGAACCATGGAATGTTCTAGAATACAAGGGTAACATGCATGATATGGCAGCCAGAGCTCTTTCCTGTCTTTGTTGCTTAATCAATTTCAGCTTTTGAGTCAGGACCAGATCACTCCTGTCTACTGATCTTGTAGCTGGGGTATCACTGACGGTCTCTCAGTAACATCCCCATTCATGCAAGAGGAGCTTTCTCCTGGGGCAGGGGCAGCTGTGGTGTTGACAGGCCTGGGCATCAGGGGAAACCAGTGTTTAGTTCATGTGGTCACTAGGGTACTTATAGCAAACCTAGAGAATGCCCAGCTGCACCTCATCCTGGGAGCCCGTCCTGAGCTGCCCAGAGTAGTGGGTGGAATGCAACTCCCAATGTCAAAGACATGCAAACTGATATCTATAGAGGCATTTGGAGGAAATTAGAATTCCTCCAAATTTGAATAGATATCAGATGATCTTGAAAAAATAAAAAACTAGAGGAAGGAATGTATCATCTTTAGGCAGTTTCAACAAGGACATGGTATGTTTTTAATGGCTTGTCCCCAAAGGAGTATGCATGCAGCAGGAGAACCAGTGGTGCTTCTGTTGGTTTAGTTTTCTCTCTGTGTGAACATTTTCAGGATACACCATGAAGCACATAAAGAGGTGACTGTAGCTTCACATTTCTCCAAAGAGGTGGAGCGACTGGGCCCATTCCACAGCTTGGAGGCTGTCAGAAACATTTCTCTAAGTTGTATAAAGATGGCAGAGTCTGACAAGAGGCAGATTTGTGGACACCACTGTCACCTGCTTGCATCAGGATACGGTGCAGGCACCTTTATATACCTAACTGATTTCCTCATGGAGAATCACAGGTGTGGCAAAGTACCCACCAGCTACGGGCCAAGAATGGAGCATTTTGTTCTGTCTGCTGACGGCCAGTTTTGTAACCTTGAGCAGCTTGCCTGACTTCCCCCAGTGTCCAGTGTCGTCTGTAGGTGGTGACGTTTATGTAAAGACACGTTCTCTTCTGTTTGATTTCCTTTTGTCTTCTGATTTGCACAGCAGTGAGAGACAGCTGTTTCATAACGAGAGCTCAGTCTACACATTGATAAGCAAGGGACACAAATTGCTGTCATCCCTTTATAAAGGACACACACCTGCCCATGAGTATTAGTTCCATTTGCTTCTATTACAATTTATTACAAGTTTAGTGGATCAAAACTACTACATGATTTGTTGTTTCATAGCCCCAGGATCAGAAGTCATGGAATCGAGGTGTTAACAGAGCTGTGTTCCTTCTGTACCCCTCCTGTGGCTTTTGATTCATCTGAATTTGGGTAACTAGAGAGGACCCGTCTGACATCACTGCCTCCTTCCCAATCCCATGCTGTTCCCTCAAGAAGAACTTGACTCAAGGAGCCACCAGTCTCTTCAGGGATCTTCTCTCCAGTGCTGCCCTTCACCCCATCCATTGGGCAGAGGCTAGTCTGAATTCCATCAACAGTGTGAACTTGGAATGAGACGCTAAATTTAACGTCAAGAAAACAAGACTCCCAGGCCTTTGTACCAGGGTGGCATGGCACTGTTCTACGACACCCCGGGTTGGATCGAGCACAGGAATGCCATGGCCTTCGTGACCTAGATTCCTCTGTGTGGTGACTATCTTTCACTGCCAACCTGACACAGCCTAAAATCATCTGGGAAGAGAGTCTTAATGAAGAGTTATTTGGATCAGCTCGGCCTGTGTGTACTTCTGTGGGGGGATTTTCTTGATCACTTTAATTGATGTGATGGGATCATTCTCAGGCTTTGGGCTCTGGATTACATAACAGAGAAAGCAGACATGTGAGCTGAAGGCTGGCAGTCAGGCTGGCAGTCCCCAGCCAACATGCTCCCTGTAGTTATGAACTGTCACCTGGAGCTGGGAGCCAAATAACACCCTCCCTGGTCACATTTGTTACAGTACTTGTCACACTAACAACTGAAGCTAGAATAGCGTGGGCTGTTGAGGACAGATAACAGGATAGGTAACTGTAGGCCCAAGGACTAACGTTCAGAACAGATTATGCAGGCGGCTCTGGAGTCGCTGTAGACTTGGGATCGAATCACAGACAGGTGATAAGGTTCTAGAACACAATAGCCTTTTTAAACTGTGGGAGTGACCCCATCTGAATGTTTTGTTGTGAAGAATTTGGCAAGAATAAAAAATTTCTTAACATAAAATAGAAAATCAATTCAAAATCAAACATATCTAGAACCCGGGGTGTTTTTCTGGTGACATGTGACTTCAGTGCAACCTCAGCTCTGAACACAAGGTGTGGCACACTTTGTGTCCTGCACACTGTGACCCATGCATCCCCATCGCCACTGCTCAGCCTGAAATCTGCTCTGCTTTACTTACAGGAAACAAGGACTTGAACTTGTTCCTCTCACTCTTCAGCCGGAAAGTGTCCCATTAGGTTGGACAGTGCATTATGTTGTGTGAGATTGTTTGAGATAAAAATGATGGCCATCTGAGCTAATGAGTTAAGTTTCATTAAAAAAATGTATTAATAAATTTTGGCTTTAGATTAGGACAGAATTTCTAATGATTTCTGTGACCTTAAATATGCTCTTAAATGTGCTCTGCTTTTATGCAAAGTCATTATCCTCAGCATTGGTCATTATACATCAAAACATCTACAGCTAGATACGTGCTAGATACTTGCCTGTAACCCCAACATTCTGGAAGCTGAGGCAGGAGATGGCTTACAAATCGAGGCCAGCATGGGCTCCAGTATAAAACCCTGCCTCAAAACCAACCAAACAACCAACCAAACAACCACCAAATCAAATGATCAAGGTGCTAGGATGTAGCTCAGATGCTGGAGAGTTTGGTAACCATGCAGGAAACCTGGGTTTGATCACATGCCTAACATAACCGCTGCTTGAGAGGCAGAGATCAGAGGAGCAGACAGTCAAAAATATCCTCAGCTACATGGTAAATTCAAGATAGTCCTGGGTTACATGAGCCCTCACTCAAAACCAAACTAAACCAGACCAAATCAAAATATCAACCAATAGAAAATGTTGAATATACAGTATGTCTAGTAGTATCTTGAATATTTGCCAAGATTTAATTCTTTTTAAAATTTATTTGTCTGTCTGTGTATGTGCCTATGTGTGTATATGTGTGTATGTATGTATGTGTGTGTGTGTGCATGTGTGTGTGTGTGTGAGTATGTATGTATATGTGTGTGTGTGTGTACACATGTGGAGGTCAGAGGATACCTTGTAGGAGTTAGCTCTATCCTTCTACTCTGTGGGGTCTTGGAGATTGAACTCAGGCCCTCAAGCTTGGTGGCAAGCACTTTATCTGCCAATCATCTTGCTTTCCTAAGATTTAATTCTTTATGTAAAAAAAAAAAGTAAAGCAATCCATCATTTTAGTTTGCAAATATGATTTTATATTTAATAACTGGTAAAATTATGTGTACACTAGAGAATTATTTTAAGATAAAATTCTGTGTGGTTTATATTAGTAAGAATTTGATTTGCATACCTAATGTGTAGACCCACCCACCCAGGGGTATATAAATGTTTCTTCCAGGAAGAGGGCTGTGTGTAGAAGGCCTTTAGGAAGTCTCGGTATACAGTGTAGTCAGTCCTGCCCTCGAGGCTGGACCTGAAGGTTTGCCACTGCCCACAAGACCCCAGGACGTGAGTGTGAACTGTGCTCTACAGGCTCACATGCTGAGCATGCACTTCCCAGCTGGTGGCGCTATTCCGGGAGGTGACGGAAACATTAGGAGGTGAAGCCGAGGGAGGAAGAGCAGTGTATGTTTTAGTTACACCTTTTCTTCAGAGGAACGTTTTATGAGTACCCCAAGCTCATTCTTTAATGGTGCCCCAGCTCAGTGACACGGGTACTTGGACTTTCCCAGGCAACAGTTGAGCCCCGCTTGGAGGTCACATCAGGAAGAGTTGTCCTATTATGGATTGAATATGAACTGCCCTTCATGAGCCCATGTGTTTGAACACTTGCTTCCTAGTTGTTGCCACTATTTTAGAAGGTTCTGGAACCTCTAGGAAGTGAAGTCCCACAGGAGGAAACGAGTCTTTGAGACTGTGCCCTCAACCTGAGATCCTCAATCAAATCCTTTCTCCCTTAAGTTGTTTCATGTCAAGTGTTTGGTCCCTGCAACAAGGAAAGTAACCGACACCTAAGTACACACATAACTATGCTTGAGATAGAGTTGGGACCCACAATAACAAACTGTTCGAAAACACTCTCTTTTAAAAATATTTCTTTTATTTTTTTGAGATTATAATCATATCATTTCTCTTTTCTATCTCCTCTCTTTCCTCCCCCCATTTTTTTTTGGGGGGTCTCATGGTATTTTGTCACAGAAATAATAACCCTAACTAAGACAGGGGAAGGATTTTTAGAGGCCCATATATTCTAAAAACCACCAGAGGCTATAGACCAAGTCCCTAGGGGTGTTCCTTAGTGTTCTATAATAATTAGGACAGCTGACATCCCAGCATGGAGTCAGGAGGAGCTTTCAAAGTTACACGGGGTGGAGGAGTTCTTTGTAGTCCTTGGCTGCTGGGGAGGGAGAGTCAGCTTCCTTTGGATGCAGCACCTGAGAGATTCCCCATGCTCAGTGCTGGCTCAGCACCTATGCACTAGTGGACTCAGTGCATTTAAAAAAAAGAGCACAGGAAGTTGGAGGGTAAAATTGGCCAGGGGGCACTGGAGAAATTGGAGGGGTGGGACTCAAGATATGGATTCCCCAAGTGAGACTATCAAAGGACAATGAGGATAAGGCACAATTTGTAGAGTTTATTACCTCTTGGAGCTAGATCCCTGAATGGAATCTTTCCTGAATTCTACCAAAATCAAATCAAAACAAACAAACAAAAAACTGTTCAGAGGCAACACTAAATTCTCAAGAAGGGATTTTTCCCTCCTTAGGAAAATATCTTGAATAAGCTCTTTGGGCTACAAAAGAAGACTATGAAAGGCTTGGTTTTGGCAGAGAACCAAGCAATAAAAAAGAGCCCTTTAAGCTTCAGCGCATGAGAAAATGGAAAAAAAAAACCAATCTTATTTTGGCTTGGGAAGGAGAGGAGAACAGACAGTGAGATGGCAAAAACTTGTTTATCCTCAGACCTAAGGCTCTGGAGTCACCTCCAAAGGCTCAACCAATGCAGGATACATGGTTAAGGCAAGAGACTTACTCAGAAGTGAACAAGTAGAGAAGATGGTGGGTGAGTCCTGGCAAATCTCCTCAGCACAGGGGTAAGCTCCTTCTGTCTTGAGGACATGACTGATGATGCAGGAGGCTGGTGACCTGTTGACTTCTGATGTCTTGGAGGGATGGATCCACAGCAGGTACTTGTCAGGCCAACCAAGCTTGCTGTTAGCTCAGATGGTTGAAGAGGGCTGTGTGTTCAGGGAAACAGTGGCTTATTGTAGCCAGGGGTAACCAAGAACATGACTATGTTTTAGCTCTACAACATAGAGATTACTGTCTTGGCATGGCTATACCAAGAGGAGGTTCAATGGTCTCCTGGAAGGAGGCAACCCAAGGCAGATGGTTCTAGAGCTGTGGAGACAATCTCTCAGGAACTGTCTGCCCTCAGCTTGGTAATGCTCCCTCTTGGTTGGAGTCTATGCAGCACACATCAGTAGGTCCTTGGTCCTTTTATAGATAGGCTTTCTTTTTTTCTATTCTTTTACTTTTACCAAGCAGGAAAACAATTTTCAGAAGCTTCCAGAAGTTCTAGAAATGCCCAGAAGCTTCTAATGTTTAGCTCTCTGGCCAGATCCTGTCTGGTTTCATGCATGGAAACCTCTCTTCCACTCCTGCAAGGAGGGAATGGGATTGTCATGGTCACTCAGTCCTCTCACGACTCACCAGGTGGGTTTATTTTTGTAGAACATGAAAGGCATTCTTGAGTAAAGATGAAGCTTCCCTAGCAGGGAAAAAGTGGGAGATGAGTTGTCAGATTGAGAATTAGTGATGTCTGATATGACTGCAGAGCCAGAGAAGGGAACCCCTGATGAGGGATCATGGCCCAAATGATATTTTAGACTTAAAATGTTGAACAGTTTATTAGAGTGTATATCCACACAAAAGCCTCTCTCATCCTTTGGCACTTTGTGTAGCTTTCTGGGCACGAGCCTGTGTGTGACCACTTGCAGAACTCATGTTCCCTGGTACACAATGGTGGTCTCTTTACATCAGCACATACATCTATCCTGATGTCAGCACTCATGCCATGTAGCTAAGCATTCCTAATGGCATTCTGGATGTGGGCAAACCAAGGAGGGTATGGCTTTGTGTCCGAATCAGCATATTATAAGTCTAAGACATGAGGAGTAGATCACAGATGACCACGATCACTTCAGTCTCTGCGTTGGACATGCATGGGATGTGAAAAAAGTTCTAAGCCCAACCTCCCTCTCTGTGAATGACAGGATGGCTGAGAGGACTTGGAGGCACTGATCACCTACCACTGTATGGGAAACACAAATTTTGGGGGATTCTTAGAGGCATCTTAGGGGGTCTTGTGAAGCCAGTATTGCTCCTGGATCTGCCCCTCAGCTGCCCTAGACTCTTGTTCCTGGAATTCTCGGGACTCATGGGGCTCTTGTGCAGCTGCAGCCCCTCAGGGTCTTCTGCAAACCACCAGTGGGGAAGAGTGTACAGTCTCATCCCCTGAGCATCTGCAAGGGGCACAAGGCTGGGGTATGTGCTCCTGGGCATCAGGCGGGGGAATCTGGTGACAGCGTTTTCAGTGAACCGGGATCTTTGTCTGAAAGGTGTTTTAGGGTACATCTGGCCTATGTTGACTATTCCCACGCAGGCTTCTGAAGTTTGCTGGTATTTAATCCTCCTGCACACAGAGCCAACAAAATTATTTGTTAGCAATTGTAAGAAGCTCTGAATAAGACTTACAAAGACAGTTATTAAAGTAATCCAGGATAGAGGCAAGAAAGAGTGTTAATTCTACCTGGCTTAACACCAACAGAATTTTTCTGGCATCTTTGTGTGGCTGAAAGTGGGCAGGCACTTAGCTATTACAAAGCAGAGCAGCGTTTGGCTACACAGAGTGGATGACAGCTGTTATTGCCTCTTTGAAGCACAGTGTCAACCTTTGCTAGGAGGACCTAAATTTCAGGCTACTGCACTTTCCCAGAGGGTGGGGCAGAGCCTCCCAAGGAGGAAAACGGCAGTGCTGAGTCCATACTTTCCCACCACTTCTTCTTAGTGACTTTAGATTCAGAAAGAGTCACAGTCTTTGCAAAAGCTGTGTTTCTGAAGCCTGGCCCAACCTCCTGAGCTCATTCTTTGTATTTTATTGTTATTTGTTTTGCTTTTCTTTTCATGGTTCAAGATGGCTGCTTCATGGGAAGCATGGATCTATTTCAGCTTGCAGGCTACTGGCCAACACTGAGGGAAGTCAGGGGAGGAACTCAAGCAGGGACTTGAGACTGAACCCATGGGGGATTGCTGTCTTGCTGGTAGGGTAAACAAGCTTTCTTACACAGCCTAGACTCACCAGTTAAAAGACAGTGGCACTCAATATCAGTGAACAGCTGAGACTAGCCCTCACAGACATGCTCTCAGGTAAATCTAACCTAGGTAACCGGTCAATTGCGTCTCCTCCCTTCTAGGCTGTGTCAAGTTGACAGTTAAAGCTAAGTATGATTCCTAATATCTAGCCAGCCAAAAGGAGAAAGGAGGAAGGAAGGGCTCACCCCTTTCTTTAATAGTAGCTTAAAATCTGAGCCACCAAGATCTGGTCTTGGAACTCAGAGAGGGCTGGGAAGGAAAACCTGAGAAACAAAAGGTATTCCTGCAGCCAGGGGAGACGTGTAGGTTTATTATTAGAACCTGCAAAGCAAGATGGTTTGTGTGCACAGTCTTGACGGTAGCAAGAAACATTTCCTCCTAATGCGTTGGGCACCACTTTGTAACGACCCGTTCCTTTGTAACCTGTTCTGGTCTGCAGGTCAGGGTCTAGCAAGAGAGAGAGTGGGGACGGAGGGGCGAGAGACACAAAAGATGGATACAAGACAGAGTCTGGTCAAGTTTCTTCAAGTCTCTCTTATTGAAAGGAAATCCTGGGTATGTATCCCCTTTACCACGTGACTTGCCCTCATGGACAAGCTCAACTGAAGGCACTATGTCATGTGCCTTGTAGCCATGGATACCACATGCACCTTGCAGCTGAGGGCACAAAACAGTGTAACAAGATGTTTCTCAGAGTGTGCTCAGCTGTTGTAGGCTGTTGAAAACAAGTCTCTCGTCAGGGTATATGGCTCGAGATGGCTGTAAAGCTGATAGCCGATTTCGGCTAAGAGTCGGCTCCCAACACGAATGAGCTGCATCCTTCTGTCCTCCTTTAATTTGAGAATTTCATATATCTAGATCATATTCTTGCCTCCATCCTCCTAGGCCTCTCTAGTCTCCTACTTCCCAACTTTGTGTTCTGCTCCTTCTTAATCCCACTGAATCCACCACTCACAGGCGTGGGGTCAGCAACGAGAGTATGGTCAACCTACCAGGAGCCACATCATGACAGAAACCTGCCTCTCCCTCTCTCAGAGGACACTGGCTGTCTAAAGCTCCTCATGGGTCCCTCCTCCCTCCTTGAGTGTTGGTTGGCTTGTTCTTTTGTGCTGTGAGTTCTAGAGTATAGCATTCCTGTTGT
Organism: Grammomys surdaster; assembly: GCF_004785775.1. Taxonomy (NCBI): domain Eukaryota; kingdom Metazoa; phylum Chordata; class Mammalia; order Rodentia; family Muridae; genus Grammomys; species Grammomys surdaster. The sequence continues at coordinate 2,197,033 of NW_021604747.1, read as the reverse complement.
GTCCAGAAGGCACTATTCACTCTGGTCCTCCCTGACCTCTGGCTGTTATAGCCTTGCTTTCTGCTTTTCCTTAATGGTCTCTGAGTCCTGGAAAGTGTAATATAGGTGTCTGATAGAATACCACTGGTACTGACTCTCGGCACTTTGGCCAGTTGTGGATTTCTGTGTTAGTCAGCATCAAGTGCATAAACTTTTCTGAGAGCTGCACTAACCACAGATATAGAGATAAAAATTTAGAGTATAGTTTGATAATATTCAGCAAAATAATAGTAGTAGATTCATCCCTAGGGTCTCTGCGCTCCCCAGCCATGGGCTCTTGATCAGAGTGACAGTTTCATTCATGCCTTCTCTCCTGTGGAGTGTTGGTCTTAAGTCCAATCAGGAAATGGTTGGCTGTCCCATAATATTTGTGCCATGATTGCACCCAGGCACACCTTGCCATGTTAGTCATTACTGTCGCTCACCCTGTTCACACCATTGATGACTTTAGCCTTCCAGAACTGTGAGAGGTAACCAGCAGCAAAGAAGCTCCCTGGTAAGTACTCACTCAGTTTTGTCATGTTCTATGACCAGTGTGTGAAGTATCTTCAACAACTGTATCTTACCATCAAGTCTGGCGAACAACAAAGAGCATTAGCAACAGCCTTCTAAGAAGGACCGAAGCACACACACTTGGTCTTCCTTCTTCATGAGCTTCATGTGGTCTGTGAGTTGAATCTTGGGTATTGTGAGCTTCTGAGCTAATATCCACTTATCAGTGAGTGAATACCATGTATGTTCTTTTGTGATTGGGTTACCTCACTCAGGATGATATTTTCTACTTCCATCCATTTACCTAAGAATTTCTTGAATTCATTGTTTTTAATAGCTGAGTAATACTCCATTGTGTAAATGTACTACATTTTTTTGTATCGATTCCTCTGTTGAGGGACATCTGGGTTCTTTCCAGCTTCTGGCTATTATAAATAAGGCTGCTATGAACATAGTGGAGCATATGTCCTTGTTATATGTTCGAGCATCTTCTGGGTATATGTCCAAGAGTGGTATAGCCAGGTCCTCACAGTGTAAGCTTTTTAAAACCTCTAAGCACACTCCCAGTGACACACTTCCTCAACAAGACCACACCTCCTAGGTCTTCTAGTCCTTCTCAAATAGTGCCACTCCCTGGTGACTAAACATTCAAATATATGAGCCCTTTTCATATTCAAAGTTCCACATGACTTAAGTATCTCTCTCCATGATTCCTCCTTCACCTTCCTTTCTCCTGTCTCTCTTCCTCTCCTCCCCGCATTGCCCTCCCCTCTCCTGTCTCTCTTCCTCTCCTTCCTGCACTGCCCTCCCCTCCTGCCACCCACTCCTTTCCTCTTCTAGAGTCTAGTCTGAACTTGAGCTGGTGCTTCTCCTGCCTTAGTCTACCAAATGCTAGGATTATAGGCATGCACCACCACAGCCAGCATTTGTTTTCTGAAAAAGCTTATGTGGCATATGTTATCCATTTATGACAGTTCCCAGAGAAGCCCCACTCAGTTCTTCACAGTGGATGGCTGTTTGGAAGGATACCCATACTTAGCTTTCTTAAGTTTGTTGTTTTCAAAAGTCTCGTGTCTTGTTATGTTGATTCTGATTGCTTATAGTTACTGAGAAAGGTGTTCTTCATAGAGAGTTTCAAATATAGCGCCATAAAATCAGACACAGCTTCAATCACTTATGTTAACTCCCAATGTTTATCATTTCTCATTTGCTTTTTTGTTGTTGTTGTTTTCTTTGTTGTATTTTCAAGTGGTTATCAGTTCTGTTTCTTATTCTACAACCAAGTATTCTTTGTTTGTTTATTGACACAGGCTCTGGCTGGTCTGGAACTCGCTATAAAGAAAGAGCAGGCTGACATCAAACACTGCCTACTTCTCGTTATTGACTTCAGGGAATAAAAGTATTGTGCCACTATAAGTGGTTTTTTTTTTTTTTAAGATTTATTTGTTTTATATATGTGAGTACACTGTCGCTGTCTTCAGACACACCAGAAGATCACATTACAGATGGTTGAGAGCCACCATGTGGTTGCTGGGAATTGAACTCAGGACCTCTGGAAAAGCAGTCAGTGATCTTAACTGCAGAGCCATCTCTCCAGCCCCATGAATGGTTATCTTTAAAAGAAAGATTTTCTTGTTCTTATCTATTTGTGTGTGTGTGTGTGTGTGTGTGTGTGTGTGTGTATGTGTATGTATACACTCGTGTGCCTGTGCTTTTGCACATACATTCAGGTGCCTGTTGTGGCTTGTTTTTGTCAACTTGATACAAACTGGAAATAGGGGCCTCATTTGAGGAAATGCTTCTTTCAGATTTATTGTAGGTAAACCTGAAGGGCATTTTCTTGGTTAATGATTGCTTCAAGAGGGCCTAAACCATTTTGGGTGCGAGCATACTTTAGCTGGTGGTTCTGGGTGATATAAAGAAGCAAATTGAGCAATCCACTGAGGCAAGCTAGTAAGCAGACCTTCTCTGTGGTCTCCGCTTCAGTTCCTGCTTTGAGTTCCTGTCCTGACTTCCCTTCCTGATAGACTGGGGGCATGGGAGCTGAAATAAACGCTTTCTTCCCCATGTTGCTTTTGGGAATGGTATTTATCATAGCACTAGAAGCCCTAATGAGGACAGTGCCCAAAGACACCAGAAGAGGGCATCATATCACCTGGACCTGGAGTTACGAGCAGTTGTGGGTGCTGGGAACCAAACTCTAGTCCTAAGCAGTGTGTGCTCTTAACCACAGGGTAAGCTCTCGAGCTCCCTAACCCACTGTTAAGCCTATTTGTTCCGTCCATTCCCCTCCTATCGATCCCTCCCTCTCCTCTCCTTGTGGGGTGTGGGGCTGCACCTCACCTCGGCTGGATGACACTGAGATCTTCCTGTTCAGTCGCCCGAGTTCCTTTTTGTGTTAAATAATAAAAATATTTGATTCTTCCCCTTATCCTCTCTCCAATCATATTCTTATTAACACGCCCTCACACACACACACACACACACACACACACACACACACACACACCCTGGTTTCTTCTTTAATTACAGGGATCTGGAAGGATTTGTTTGTTTGTTTGTTTGTTTAGACAGGATCTAATGTTGGCCAGTTTGACCTACAACTCACTTTGTAGCTGAGGCTGGCCTTCAATTCTAAGCCTCCTTGATTTCCCAAATGTTGGAGTTATAGGTGTGCACCACCAGGCTTGGCTGGAAGAATATTTTTCAATATCCAAGTGATTAGAATTTCAAAAATGATTGTTTTTGTGTAAATTACTGATTTTTTAATTTTATCACATTGAGATCAGAGGATATAGCTAGATATCTTTCTCATCAAAATTCTGGCTGAGATTTGTTTTTGTTAACTAGCATTTGATTGGTATTTGTCATTTCTGTCCTTTGATGCTTACAGAGATCTATCACTGCCTGGCACATGACAGCAGGCACTTAGGTCCATCCCTGGCCATTCTGTGATGATGCAGTCGGTGAACTTGTGCTAAAATTCTCTCTGTCTTTGTTATTATTTTTCCTATCAGTCCTTGAAAGTAGGGTGTTCAAAACCGATCTATCCCGGTGTTCGTCTATTCTTCTCTTCATTGCTTGTAATTTTCCAAAGTATTTTGAAGACCTAGTATGAGTTGTGCATACACATTCTCTCATTCTTGTGTTTCTTGAGACAGGGTCTCATTGTAGCCTAGGTTGACCCAGAACCTCAGATGGCCTAAGATAACATGCCCTGCCTCAGATTCCTGAGTGTTGGAATGACAGCACTTTCATTATGAAAAACTAGTCACATTGTCCACTATATGCTTCAGACACTTTCAACCTGTCCATATCATCACACTAACAGTATATAACTTCTCTAATCTTCGTACTCAGTCTATATGAAACGTAACTGAGCTGTTTGCCCGTTTACATCCCACACAAATATTGTGTGGTACTGCTGGATGCACACCTCCTGGTTGAGCTGTGACAGTTTAGCCCATGGGTCTTTCTGCCTTTGCTTCGTTGCTCTGGCCTTGTTTGCAGAAGGAGGGTGAATTCTACATGCCCTGATATTTAATTTGACTTCCTGTACTGAATTTAACTGGGTTTGGCATGATTTCTTTTAGCAGTTGTTCAGGCTACTTTCTAATAATGATCCCACATTACGAGCAGTAATAATTAATTATTATTAATTACTGTCCGTAGTATGTAGTCTTGTCTCATCCTTAGAAAGCCTACAATATATTAATTTAAAATTTAGTGACATTTTTAGTGTATATGTGTGTGTATGTATATGTGCATATATATATATGTCTATGTATGAATGTGTGTCGGTATATGTGTATGTGTGTGTATGAATGTGTGTGTGTATGAATGTGTGTATGTGTATGTAGGGGTGTAGGGGTGTGGGGTGCAGGTGCTGGGTATGGGACCTGTGGGACCTGGGCCTTGCATATGCTAGGCAAGTGTTCTACCACTGAGCTGCATTCTCAGTCCAACAAGCTTCTCTTTTGTTTCATATTTTTAAAAAGGGTAGCAATTTGGGGAGCTAGCTCAGTCAGTCAGTGCTTACTGCACAAGCATGAGGAACTGAGTCGTGATTCCTAGCACCTAGCTAAGAGAGTGTGTGGCAGCATGCATCTGTGACTGTGAGACCTGCATGGTGAGACCTTCCTTGTTAGGGTCTTACCATGAGGTGTTTGAGAGTAACCAATGGGATAGACAAAAGCCTGTAGTGTTCAGGGGTGGGTCTATGAGAACCCTTTAGACAATGACTCAGAAAGATGTAATCCCTTCCTTGTGTTGGGGGTTTGTTTAGTAGCATACGATGTCAAGTTGGGGCTTTATAACTCTATTAGGTAACCCCCTTTAAACTCTTTTTATATATGTACATTTTCTAGGAAGCTTCTATAGTAGTAGGTTCCATACAGTTTTAAAGGCCCTGAGTGTTACTCATTTCTCTCCATATTCCCTCCTCTACTCTGCCCTCCCATCCCCTCCCTACTCAGTCCTCCTGTTCTAATTTCCCCATTATCCCTTTATAAAGCTATAATCTATTTCCCTAAGAAGATGCCCTCCTGCACCCCCTGGTCCCTTACTAGCTACATACCTTCTATGGGTATCACGAATGGTTTGTATATGCTCAGCCCAGGGAGTGACACTATTAGGTGTGGTCCTGTTGGAGTAGGTGTGTCCTTGTTGGAGTAGTTGTGTCACTGTGGGTGTGGGGTTTAAGACCCTCATCCTAACTGCCTGGAAGTCAGTAAGTCAGTATCTGCTAGCAGCCTTCAGATGAAGATGTAGAACTCTCAGCTCCTCCTGCACCATACTTGCCTGGATGCTCCCACCTTGATGATAATGGACTGAACCTCTGAATCTGTAAGCCAGCCCCAATTAAATGTTGTCCTTTATAACAGTTGACTTGGTCATGGTGTCTGTTCATGGCAGTAAAACCCTAACTAAGACAGATATTTTAAGTATAATGCGCATATCTGAAGTTCAAAAGCTAACATGGACATATAAGAGAGAACATGACATTTGTCTGGGTTGCTTCATTTGCAATGATGGTTTCTAACTCCATCCATTTACTTGCAAATTTCATTTTTCTTAAAGATGAATAATATTCCATTGTGTAAATGTTATTATCCATTCATCAGTTGATGGACATGTAGGTTGCTTCCAGTTTCTGGTTATTATGAATAGAGCAGCAATGAACATAGTTGAACAAGTGTCTCTGCAGGAAGACATAGAGTCCTTCGGTATATGCCCAGGAGTGGCGTAGCTGAGTCTTGTGGTAAATCTCTTCCCAGCTCCCTGAGAAACCTTCACACTGATTTCCAGAGTGGCTGAACCAGTTTGCAAAATTTTTTTGAGACAGTCTTACCTTGTAATCAAGACTGGCCTCAAAGTTATGATCCTCCTGCTTCAACTTCTTAGGTGCTGATACCACTATACTCCACTTAGCATGTTCCTTTGCAGACCAGCCAAGAATTTCCATGCTAGAATAAAAAAATTCTAATTCTTAAGTTATATCAGAAGTCTACACTTAAGATGTTTCTTTAAAACATTACAAAACTCTATTCTTATGATTTCCCCCCCCCCTTTGAATTCTCGGGAAAAACACTAAAATAGTTTACTTCAGATATTTTTGGCTCTGGAAATCAAGGAAGTTGTCTTTACAGAGATGGGTGGGCAGGCTGGGTTATAAAGGTAGAGTCTGAGAGGAGATGGCTTCTGACCCTCTGGCCTTGCTCAGGGTAGGGCAGGTGGCTGTCTTGGACTATGAGGTTGAATGCCTGAATCTGGACTCTGAGGCAGGGTGTAGCCCAACCTAGGCTTGGACTTAAGATCTTCCCAGATGGCTGGGGTTTCAGGCTCACACATGGCTGGTATCTGCAGGCCCTTTGAGACTTGAAGGCAAGAATGAGCAGGTATTGAAGATCTGCAGCTTTGGATCTCAGGGACTCCAGGCTGGAGGGGAGAGCTGCAGCTTCAGCCTCAGGACTTAGCCTCTTCACTGAAAGAAGCACTTGAGACAAAAGTCAGGTTCCCTCACTTGTAGTAAAACTAACCTTTCTTGGGTGGATTGATTCCACCGACACTGTGGCCTTCAGGACTAGTGTGATGGCCTTCAGAGTCAGGCTTGCTGACTGTCTGTCCTTTGTCCCCACAACCACCTTCAGGATTGTATTATAAATAAACCACCCGACTGCTCAGCTCTGGAAACTGCACCAGCGCCCAGCTCCCAGCTCAGGTGGTGTGGCATGGTTATTAACAGTTCCCCACTCTCTCAACAGTGACCCAAAGATTCAGACAACAGCTTATAAAGTTAGGCTAACATTCATCTGGACAGGACTCATACCTGATGAGACAACGGCTGGCTTGAAGAAATGAACAGTGGGGAGGCTCCTCTAGGCTCACCTGCATCCACTGAGGCCTCGGAAAGAGCCAGGGCAGGGCAGTGTTCCACCTGACATGCTATAAACTCAGCGGCCAAGAGTCACCAGGGTCTCGGTAGTACCTGGTCTCCCAGTCTTATACTGGGTGGTTTGCTTGCTCCTTTTTGGTGACAGGGGTCATTCCCACAAGTACTTGAGAGTTAGAGACCACATAACTGCAAGAGCCATGGATGACCACTCAGGCTGATCCCTGACTTCGCTGTTGTCTGGAGCGGGATTGGGGGCCATCTTGATGAGGGTGGCATGTGGATGTGACGGTGAGGGCTTCACAGCAGCAGAGCCGCTGATGGGTCACTTCAGAGATCCACAGGTTCATCTGTCGGTGGCTCTGGGTTGGTGTTGACAGAGATGACAGGGACACAGAGTGTGAGGTGAGCAGCAGCACACCTGGGCCTGTCAGTCTCCCTGGGTATCTATCACGACATTAGGCTCCAATCTGAACATTAGATGGCATACAAAACACCTTCAAAAAATTAAATGGCAAGGTCAGGATAGCCTCAGGCAGGACTAATTTGTGAGCTTGGCTGTCACAATGATGAATTTGGGACAGATTAACCCTTGGGCTCAGCCCCCCACCCCCACTGCCACTGTGGCTGGGGGTGGGGCGAGCTGGCTTTTCTTCTTTTTCCTGGATGCAGTTGCCTTTGTGTGGGATCCTCGATCTCAGCAGACACACCCGTGGGCTAAATGCTCTAGACCCCAGAAAAGTGAAAACAGGCGATTGCCAAGACAAGCAGGGAGGCTGGAAGCTGCCGCAAGCGCGCTTGCGCTGTGAGTCAGGCAGGAGCGGAAACAGGATGCTTTCTGACTTCCAGGTATTCTAAATCTCTGAAGCTTTTATTTTTATCTCTTTAAAAAGACAGTGCTGGTGTAAAGTCTCTAGTAAGATAAACTAGGACTTCACCCCTTCCCTTTGAAAGAGACTGAGCTGGATTCTTCCAGGCTCAGAAAACCCTGGTGTGCCCCTTGACCTGCATCTGGGGAATGTGGGGGCCGTCCAGGCTGCCTTCTGACCGCCACTCTCTGAATGAACAAACCATAATGGGTCAATTCTCTGCTGTCTGCTATTTAAAACAACGGGTTCCTTCCTGTTTCCTATGCTGACTGAGGCTTCTTCTGTGTTAAAGAAAAAAAGAGAAACCCCGGAATACAGTGCCCCTCTGAGACTGAATGGGCTACACAGCTCGCTGCTGTTCCACAAAAGCTCCTGTTTTATCTGTACAGATGGCTCTCATTTGGTGTTGGGTGCCCGGCTCTGTGAGGTAATTTCCTAAAGACTTGGCTCTTTAAACGGAGGAAGGGGAAAAACCTTTCTAAGCCATGCTGGAATCTTCTAAGAAATAGAATTGCTTCTGTGTTGTATTTTTTTTTTTTTTTTTAGGAATCTCTGACCTGCAAATGTTCCTATCAAGAGGAGAGAGGGTAGATGCCCCGCCCCTATAATACACCGGAAGTGGGGATGCCCTATACTCCCCCCCAACCCCACCCCTGGTTTGGTTAGAGACAAAGGGGAGTTCAGTTACCTACTGCTTGCCCCATGTCAAGGCATGGCAGACAGAAGACAAAAAGTTTGGTCTTGGAGGGTGGGGCAGGGGCAGGGGCAGGACCAGGGGAGCCTGGCCCCTTTCTCCTTCCCTCAGATTGAGTGTGAGGAAGATTAGAAGGGAGCCTAGGTTTCCTTGAATTGTGAGTTTCAGGAGCAGGTAGCTCCTATTTTCCTGGGAACTCCACCCAACTAAACTAAAGGTCGCCTAGATTTCTGGCCTTGCATAGTTTGATGGCTCTTGGGGCTTTGGCTTCCCTAAGGGGGACAGTTAGCCTGGAGTCACCCAGTCATTCACCAGCACACTGGGCCCCATAACGGCTTGGGTTCACAGTAGTTCCCACCTGTGGAAGCTGCCGTCTCCACAGGTTGGCCGCAGAAGACACATCTGGGCATACACTCAGGGAAGCAGGATTCAGGTAGTGTTGTATCAGGTCATGAGGAGAAAGGAAAGCTTCAAGGCTGAAAGGGAAGAAGGTATTCCCAGCAGAGGGGCTCTAGAGGCAAGGTGTGCTGAGCAGGGGGATGACTAAGACATGGATGGCATCTGGTGCCAGAGAGGCACACTCAAGTGCAGACACCGGAGCTCTGTAGATAGCTGCAGGCATAAAGAAAGACAGGTGTGGTTAGGGTACCGTGCACATGCGTGGGCACCTGTGTTTATGCGCGTGAGTGCCACTTGGGAGGAGCCTAAGACAAAGCTTTCAAAGTAAGTCTGGGCAGGGTGTGCTGAGACATACTCATATTCCCAACACCCAAGAGGCCACGAGTTCCATTGCATCAAGACCCCGTCTCAGGAAATATGACAGAATGCTGGAAGCAGACGAGGAAAGTGTGGTTGGCCAAAGAAAGTCCAAAATATCATTTTAAGACCTTGAGGTGGGCTGGAGAGATGGCTCAGCAGTCAAGAGCACTGACTGCTCTTCCAGAGGTCCTGAGATCAATTCCCAGCAACCACACGGTGGCTCACAACCATCTGTAATGGGATCTGATGCCCTCTTCTGGTGTGTCTGAAGAGAATGACTGTGTACTCACATACATAAAATAAATAAATAAATCTTTAAGAAAAAGACCTAGAGGTACCTAAGAGTTATAGAATGAAATATTATACTTGTATTTTGTTTATTTTGGGACAAAGTCTCACTGTGCAGCCTAGGCTGGGATGTACCTTGTGATCTTCCTGCCTCTACCTCTGGAGCGCTAGGGTCACAGGTCTCTGCTATGGTGCCCAGCACTGGACTTTTAAGACTGCATCCTGCATTCTCTTTAGGAAGAGAGAGACAGGGAGATGGGGAGGCTGAGCAGTCACTGGTGTGTGGTGTGTGGTATGTGTATATGTGGGTGTGCTGTGTGGTGTGTGTGTGTGTGGCTTGTGTGTCTGTGGAGTATGTGTTTGTGTCTCTGTGTGGTGTATGATGTGGTGTGTATGGTATTGTGTATATGGTATGTGTGTGTGTTTGATGTGTGTGGTGTGTTATGTGTGGTATGTCTATATAGTG
>NW_021604747.1:2180069-2182035 GCF_004785775.1 Grammomys surdaster | reverse complement strand
GAAGTTATATACTCCTACACCCCTGTCTGATGGCTGAACAGGTAAGGGCAGAAGTTATATTCTCCTACAGCCCTGTCTGATGGCTGAACAGGTAAGGGCAGAAGTTATATTCTCCTACAGCCCTGTCTGATGGCTGAACAGGTAAGGGTGGAAGGGGCTGTGATGCGTCATTATCAACGATGACCACCCAATGCCTTCACTCCAGACTGGACCCCTCCTGTCAGGAGTCCCTCCTTCAAATCACTGCTTTTCAAAGTTGGATTTCTGTATCTATCTCAGAGTTTGCTTGAAAACCAGAGCTTACTTACCTTCACTCAAGTTCTGTTCCACCCCAACTCCAAACTAGCCCAGATAGTGGTTGGGACATCCCCATGCCTGGGAAGACACTGAAGGGGGCCACTGACAGCTTTGTGGCTTCCTTCCTTGGCAGACTCAGACTCACGGCCTGTGGCCCCACAGATGTTCCTTTTGAGTTTATCTTGATAGCCTGTTTTAAAAGCAGTTCATATCCACCAACTGTTTAGATAGTAATATTCCAAGTACCAACCAACTGAGATTATTTTTGGCGGTGTTTGTTCTGACAGGTATAGCTCAGGTGGAAAACACAGGGCTATGGGTAGGGTTTGGGATGTGTGTGTGTGTGTGTGTTTGTGTGTGTGTGTGTGTATGTGTGGGTTCCCCTTTCTTGCTCTTCCCACTGAGGCTGGTATGCAGCACAAGGACATCTCATTTCCAGCTTGCTCTCATATGAGAGTCCCATGTATCCTGGGTAGGAGAAAAGGAAAAAGAAAGTCAGACAGAAGACACATGGTGTCCCTGGACCAATCCTCTTTCCCCTAGCTAAACCATCTTGCCACCAAAATGATGATTTTGACACGAAGCTCAAAAGTATAAGAATCTCTTCCAGGACAAAGCCTAGTGATCTAAAGGCCTCCACAAGCCCTGCCTCCCCAAGTCATTGCTCAGGGTAGAGCTGGTGTTGGAAAGTGATTGTCTCAAGCCATCTAAACCAAAACCCCACTTCCTGTCATACTGCAGGCTGAGGAGGCCTCAGCTCCCCCCCAGCATACAAAGATACCTGCAACTTTCCTGGGCCCAGGTCTGCTGGCACCTCAGGCCACCTCCCTTCTTGTCATCCAGTGTCCATCCTGTGTCATCTACTGTCAATCAAATGTACCTGATTTTCTTGAGATTTTTTTTAATTTATATTTGTGTGTGTGTGTGTGTGTGTGTGTGTGTGTGCCAGAAACAGGCATCAGATCCCTTAGAGTGGAGTAGCAGGTGTTAGTGAACTGTTGGACATGAGTGTTAGGGTCTGAGCCCTTCTGATTGAAGAGGCAGTGTTTGTAATCAGTGAGCCATCCCACCGCCCTCCTCCTGTGATATTCTAATGTCTTGCTCTGTCTTTCCTCCATGTGCACTGCTTCCATTTGCAGTGGGCCCACGGCTGCTGCAGCAGTAATTTGTCACCTCCATGGCCTTCTGCCCCGGCCCATGCACCCTTCCACCATTGCTCTCATAGGTCTGGTTCCCTAAGTTTTACCCACTGGTGTATGGCTGCTCAAAGTGCCCCCACCCCCCACCCCATGATGCCTCCCTCCCAAGGGCACAGTGGAGTCCCAGGGCCTTTTGAGGGCAGCCAGTCCTGTTGCCCTCCAGGCTCTGTCTCACTTTTCCTCAGTCTCAAGCTACAGCTCTTTGAGCTCCTTCCCATGACTAGGTCAAGATTACCACCTACGCTGTCTGCTGGGGCGACGGCAGGCCAGGTCCTACAGGCGCCAATACTTCATGGTCTCTACGAATACACTTCCTGAAGTTTTACAGGTCTAGCCCATGTAACCTTTGAACACAGTTTCAACCCGAAGCAGCTTCTTCTCCCTGCTCTTGAGATTCTAGGAGGATTTAGAAGCCACGTCAAGCTTCTTATGGCAGATCCTAACTAGAGAGAGGATATATCTTTATATAT
>NW_021604747.1:2172109-2179969 GCF_004785775.1 Grammomys surdaster | reverse complement strand
TAACATGTCCCTGAGAAAATCTACTGTGCTTGGTTTGAATGTGAATGGTCCTATGGGTGCCTGTGCTTGAACACTTGGTCTCCAGTGGCTGGCACTGTCTTGAGACCTTGCTGAATGAGCAGTGGCCCTGGCAGAAGCAGACTATTAGAGGTGGACCTTGAGGTTTTATCAGCCTCTAGGTTCAGGTTAGAACACTGTGCTTGCTGACCTACTATGTGAACAAGCCTCAGTGCACACTCCCACCACTGTGGGGCTGTTCTACCATGCCTTCCTCACCATGATAGAAGACCCGCCTGTCAGCCAAAGCCAATCTTCCCTTCTTCGCTTCTGCCCGGTCACAGCAATGAGGCAAGTAATCAAGACAAACAGGAAAGGGAGAAGAGGCTTACTTGCCTCGTAGTTCTGGAGGGTTTTGGTTTTTTTACACAATTGACTTTGAGCAGAGCAGGGCACTGCAAGTGAGTGTAGTGGGGCTACATTTACTTCATGTCTACAACACAAAAGAGTCCCATAATCCCCTTCAGGAGTGTATCACCAACAATATAAAGACCTCCTACCTGGCTTCACTTACACTTTCCAGAACTCCCTGGCAGCCCCATGCTGAGGGGCAAGTATGTTTGGGGCACACAAGATTAAAGATCCAGGGTTGTCTTGGGTGCACATTTTGTTAATTACCTCTGGTCACGTTCAGCACTCTGCCAATCACTGCCTGGGACCTGGAGTCCCTGGACTCAGGTTGGTGTGGGTGGAGGAAGCCCTGGGTGACGGAGCTTCAGGGTCGGTATATCAGTAGGTCACTTCTAATACCTGCTTCACACCCATAGGGCTGGGAGAAGACTGCCATAGGACAAAAAACTGTTTGGGGGCCAGCAAGATAGCTCAGCAAGTAAACATGCTGACTGACTCTCCTGGTGATCTAAATTCAATCCCTGGGACCTATGTGGTAGTGGTAGGAGAGACAGAGTCCTACAGTTGTCCTCTGACTTCTACATTTGCTCCGTGCAACACACGAACACACACACACACACACACACACACACTAAATAATGCCTTAAAAAGATTTTATTTATTTATTTTTATTTATTCACACTCTTATGTAAGTTTTGCAGGTGCATACCACTCATGACGGCTCTACCCTTTAAAATAAAATAGAAACAAAAGAGAATGCCAGAGCCATCCCGCTTCACTGTGGGGCAGCCCCTTGAGGGAAGAGCAGGCAGAGACCACCAATGGTGGTTCAGGGACCCCAGGGAGATGAGAAGGCCGAGCAAAGTCCTAGGGGGGAGGCAGCCTGCGCCTGGGGGAGCGCTCCGAGGCTGGTCATCTGCTGGTTTCCTGGCTTGATCAGTGAGGCCCTCTCCAGACTTCTCATTTTGAGTGAGACTCTGACTCAGCAGGCAGCCTTGGAGCCCTGCATTGTTGGTGGGGAGGAGTGGGGGAAGCACTGTATGCACATTTATTCTGGGTTTGGATATTTAAAGAGCTGGGCAGGCTGCACAGCATTTCGGAAGTGCTTGGGAAGGCTTGAGTTGCAGATCGGCTTTTCTTTAAACAGCTATAGACATCCTGTCCCCATCTCTCGGTTCACAAAGAGTAATTTTCTTTCCCTAACAATCTGACGTGGGTCCAGCCCATTGTGTAGGTCTCTCTGGCTCCCGGCTGTGCAGGCCTGGAGGAAGCAGGTGGCTAGTGGTGGGACCCATGCCCAGCTACGACCCAGGCCGGCAGTGGGTCCTCATCCAAGTGCGACCTTGCTCCCTGCAAGAAAAACTTGGCATGGCCTGCTGGGCTGTGGGGCTGACCAGCGCCAAGTTGTACGGGGCACCTCGGCCAGGGCTGACCCTGCACCTGGGGCGGGAAGAATGAACTCTCTGGGCCCTTCGGGGTGTTGGCATGAAGAACAGCCACAGGGTCCCTGGGGACTCTGGGCCCTGCAGGCTTCCTCTTTCGGCTTTGCTGTTTTCCCTGGCTCAGGAAACTGCTCCAAGAGCTGGGACTTTGTTCCCAGCACCCTGCGTCATTTTTACTATTTGAATGGCCACGTTGGGCTGTTTTCAGGGAGGTGCCCCCTTTGTCGCTTTTCTCAGGATGTTGTTTGCAATAGATTTCGTCAGACTGTCTGCCTTTGTTTTCCCTCCCCAGTGCACATGCAGGAAGCCTCAGAACCCGTGGAAGTAATGGGGTGGAACGGCCGCCCGACTGGGCATGCTTTAATTTTTCTCTTATGACATTTATTGTTCTCATTGAGGTTTTCAGAGGTCATTGTGTCTACATGCTCATTATAGAACATTTGAAAAATGTAGAAAATGAGTACAGGTGATCAGTTGCTCTGGTCAGAGTTGCTTTAATTTAAATTGTTGCCTTCTGTGCGTGCCTTTTACACCTAGTCCAGCCCTTACCTCCCTAGAGTTGTTTCATGGCCTTCCACGAGTTGGAAGCAGAGTTTAAACCTTTGGAGAGCTCTTTTGGCAAAGCAGTGACTAAGACCAACCAGTATTAGGGAGTAAAGCAGGTCCCCAAACTCTCAGAATCTAAATTTAGTTTCAAATTGCATTCGTGTTTATTTGTGAATATGCATTTGGAGGTCAGGGGACAACTTTCAGGAGTCAGTTTTCTCCTTCCATCGTGTAGGTCATGGGGATCAAACTCATATGGTTAGGTTTGAAAGAAGCCAATCCATCCAGCGGGTATGCATTAGCCCCTCAATCTATGTTTTAAAATAAGCCGAAGTGAGTGGGATTTTCTCTTTTTCTTTAATAGTTTATACATTTTTTTTTTTTTGGTGGCAAACAAGGAAAAAAAGCAGAACGCTGTGGGCCCTGGTGGCAGAGGTCTGGGTTCAGGCTTAGCCAAAGGATGCTCCAGTCTCCCCTTCTCTAAAATGCTAACAGTATTACCTGAGTAAGTGTGGGTGGAGATTATCCAGTAGAGAGACTACTGTCTCTGTGGCTTGATATTACTTAACACTCGTAAAAGTCCTGGAAGTCCCAGTTACAGGCTGGATTGAGTCTATTCCAACTCTGCTTGAAAGTCATGTGAAATCTTAACCCTCAAGACCTCAAAATGAGACTGTACCAGTCAACTTTCTACTACTATACCAAAATACCTGAGATAGCGAACTAATAAATACAAAAAGTTTATTTTGTCCCTAGATTTTGATGGATCCAGTTCAAGATCAGCAAGATCATTGGTTTGGGCCTCTGGGGGGGGGTGTTTTGTGTGTGTGTGTGTGTGTCTGTGTGTATGCTGAAGCTTCTACAACCTTCTAAGACAGCCAGAGGGCTACATAGAAAAACCCTGTCTAGAAAAACAAGAACAAATATAATTGCTATTGTTTAAGCAGTTAGTATAGCCGGTTGGCTTTAAAATGCATGAGTTTGTATGGCCCATGCATCAGAATTAGAAACCCAACAACACCATTCTGCTAGTGAGCTCTAGAGGTACTTGGTTGTGGACCTGAGCAGACTAACCCAGTTCCTTAGCAAGAAGAGGGTGTCGTTGTTTTGTGCTGCTGAGACTCCACCCTGAGTTCTTTGTGATCCCTGGGCTGTGGACAGGAAGCTCCTGAGCACATGGAAGAAAGCTGGACACAGTCTGAACACTTCTTGCTCAGCCCTGTAGACTCGCTCCCCGTTCCAGGGAGATGGGTGGCTACACATCATTCCCAGGCTCATGCCTTGCCATAGCCATGTTCCCCCAGGCAGCAGCCTGCTCTCCAGTTCCACTTAGAGGGAACTCACGTGCCTGTCCTTCAGGAGTCTTGCCCAGCTGTCCTCCAGAACAGATGCCCCCTTTTATGGAAATGTATGTGTATGTACCTAAGTGAGCTGCTATCACCTCCATACGGCCCTGGGCGTTTTCATGTGTATTCTAGTTGGACCACTAACAGAAATGTATCTTAGGTAGGATCTTGGCTCTAGACTTGGCTATCGAGGGAACTGCTAAGGGATGAGCACGCAAAGCTTGCTTAGGGGAATGAAGCCAGCCCCCTAGCTTTCCTTAGGAGCATGGCATTTGCTGCTGGCTAAGAGCATTTTTGTTAGTATTCTGAGACTTGGTCTTACTGTACAGGCCAGGCTGGGTGGAACCCTCTTCCTCAGTCACCCACGAACTAGAATTACAGGCACAGATGACCGTGCTTGGCTTTTGGAGTAAGAATAGTTTCTGTCTTCATAAACTTTAGGTTTTTCCTTGGGCCAGCTGAATAACCAACGTGCTTGTCTGCTAGGTCAGCCCCTCTTCATCCTCATTTTCTGGCTAATAACTCTCATTTCAATTTTCTCAATTCCATTAGAGAGATGATAATGAAGCTCAAAGATGAGACAGGTTATTCACGGGAAAGACCTTTGACTTTAAAAAAAAAACGCATTTGAGATGGCAGGGTGAGTTTTGGGACATGTTATGGTTTGGCCCTGCTTCAGGCTTGGGGGTGGGGTGGGATTCCTGGCACCTGGTATTGTGCGTTTTACAGTGTTCCCAGGGAGAGCGATTGTCTTTGCAAGAAGAGGAAGAATTAGTGTCATATGCTAAAGGCCCACTAGTGCTACTGGGTGAAAACTCAGAACTTTTGAACATGTCAAGGTGAAGACATAATCAGACAATTGCAAGCCCTGAGCAGGCTCCTCCTGTGCAGGGGTGCAGGGGCAGGGCAGCTGAACATTTACTTACTACCCTCTGCACCCAGCCCTGAGCCCACAGGCCTTGCAATTGAAGTATTTATAGTCTTGGAAAGAAACACACTTAACTAGATGCCCTGAGTTATGACAGGTACATTGAGGGGAAAATACTGATTTCATTTTTTAAAAAATTCTCTGCTACAGAAAGTTAATTTAAAAATACAAGTGTGGCTTTGTATTTATTTAGTGAGTTGGTTTCTTATATATCCATGACACATATAATCAGTGAATATCACTAATCACAATGATAGTATCTGTTACTAAGTGAGCTCAGGTCCCTAGGAAATAAATTATACACAGATTGTCTCTAATTCTTTACAAGGCCAAATTGCCAATCTGTTTTATCAGTGGAGAAGCTGACGCTCTACGTAGCTCAGAGGTATGAGAGAGGCCATTCAGGGGATGTGTGCTGTGCTGGGATTCAGTATAAACTTTAAGATAATATTGGGGCAGGGTGTATTTGCTGTTTTTGCATCTCTGACACAAAATACCCTGGAGGAGTGCCTTATGGGAGAGAAAGTGTGCTTTGTCTCATTGTATAGTGATCTCAGTCCATTATGGTCAGGAAGGTATGGCAGAATAGATGCTGGTAGAGACACCGCCAAGGACCAGGGAGCCTTGCACGGGAAGGCTGGTGCTGTTCCTTTGTCCTCTGCCCTTTCTTTTACTTTGTTCAGATTCCAGTCCACGGGTGCTGCTGTCCATCCTCAGGGAGGTGGTTCCCTTTTAGTTAACCCTGGCAGAAATCTCTCACACACACCCTAGGGCTACACCTCACTAGTCTCCCAGGGGATTCCAAACCGTGCTCCAGGTGACAGAAGCAAGCCTTGGCAGGGCCTGGCATGGTGAGATGGCTGGAGAAAACCAGTTACAGCTGAAGTAAAAGGCCAGCTGTGTTCCTTCTCTTCCCACACCATCCCTGCAAACCTCTGAGGAGAGAAAAGAAGCTGCCAGGAGAAAACATCTAGTTTTCTGACCTTACCCATCATGTTCAATGCAGAGCCTCCATAAACAAAAGAACAAACAAAACAAACAAGTGGAATGTTTTCTCCCAGACCTCTATTGAAGAGCTTGTTTTAGCTGATGGATATTTGAATTGTTTCCAGTGTTTGGTCACAAAAAACAAAGGATTGAGTGTTCTCTCAGTTAATTGGCCACTTCATTACTATTACTTAACATTTTAATTCATTACAAAATTACTTTCTCTGTAATCTACTTTGTCTTATATTAATATATATTTCTTTAGTTTTCTTTCTCTAATGGTTATTGAGGAAAATTTTGTTTTTATTTTAATTTTGATTGATTTGCATATCTTTTTATTAAAACACCAGTTTTTTTTTTTAAATTAAGGATGTTTTTTAAAATTTGTTTGAGTGTTTTTGCCTGCATATTTGTCTGTACTCCACATGCATCCGGGATGCCCACAGAGGTCAGAAGAGGGCATCAGATTGCTTTGAACTGGAGTTGCAGATGGTTGTGAGCTGCCATTTGGATGCTTGGGATGGAACCCTGGCCCTCTGGAAGAGCAACCATGGAGCCATCTCTCCAGGCCCCAGCCAGCATTTCTTATTGGAAATAAGTGTATAGTTGGAACTTGCTTTGTGATCTAGTCTAATCATCTTTGTTTTGATTGATTTGATTGATTGAGATAAATCAATTAAATAAAATAAGTCAATTTCTGTATTTTTTTAAAGACTTGTTTATTTTATTTTCTATGTATGGATAGCTGCATGCACAGTCATGTGTATCACATGTATGCCTGGTGTCATGGATCCCCTGGAACTGGAGTTGTGGTTGTGAGCTGCCATGTAGGTACTGCATATGGAACCTGGGCCCTTTGGAGGAGCAGCCATTTTTCTACTTGCTCCCCTCAAGCTTTGTTTGATGAGGCCTTTAGGTTATTTACACGTAATGTGATTGGAATATAATTACATCGGAACCTACCATTCTGCTTTGAGGCTTCTGTCTTACATGGTTTTGCTCCTCTTTTCTCCCCCTGCTCCCACTGAGACAGGGGTTTTCTGGGTACCCTGGTTGTCCTGGAACTTGCTTTGTAGATCAGACTGACCTTGAACTCAGATCTGCCTGCCTCTGCCTCCTGGATGCTGGGACTAAAGATGTTGGCCACTACACACAACTTCTTTCCTTCTCTTATCCTTCTGCTTTTTATTGTATTGATTGAATTTTAAAATACTTTTACTTAATAATACTAGTTGGCTTGGCAGCTGTAACCATTTGGCTTGTCATTCTAGGGTTTTTCTGAGGCCTTTCATGTGTAATATAAAGTACACAGTGGAAGCTCTTCTACTCAGCAAAGTAAGTATCTGACCATCTTCATCCGAGCTTAACTTAATACCTTCTCTAGTACATTTAAAACACACTGGCAGACACAGCCAGACTTCTTCCTGGTACAGGCTGATGCTGCTTCTGTCTTAACTCCTACATATAAGAAGGACCAGCCTCTTCTCCATCATCTCTCTTAATCATTTCTGATTGCTTTAAACTAGCTATACCCAAAAGGTTGGAGAGCATATCTACTCACTGTGTTGGTTAAGGGAGAGGTCTGAGTGAGCAGCACAGAGCTTATTATTCTACCTAGGATGTTTCCAGCTCAGCTGACGGTGATGCTTGGCAGTTCAACAGGTCATAAGATCAAAGACCAGCATTCCTTCTGTTGCTCTTCTCTGCAATTATTGAAACATTTATTTTAGCTTTTTTTGCCGGATGCCAGGATTGCTAGCAGCTCCAGATATCCCATCGAGAAGCAGGGGGGCCCAGCATTCACTGGCCAGTTCTTTCTGGCATCTATTTTAGGAGCAAAGCTTTGTTTACATCGTCCCCTGAAATATTTTCACTGACCAGAACTGGGGAGCTGAGATTTCCAGGAGGGCAAATCCCCAGGTGGAAGTCCAAGGCTGTTTATAGAGAAGGGGAGATGGATGGTGTGGAAAACGCCCAAACCACAGGCATCCACTGAAGAAGGGCCACAGGAACAAATGGTTCAATGGCAGTAACAGAAAACGGACTCACTCAGCACTACACAGCTAAGAAAGGAACTTGCCACTCCCACTAGAAGCAACTGCACTTAGAGCCCATGCTGAAGCAGCCTGAAAGTCTCTTTCTGGACCTTCCTTCCTTCCTTCCTTCCTTCCTTCCTTCCTTCCTTCCTTCCTTCCTTCCTTCC
>NW_021604747.1:2153452-2172009 GCF_004785775.1 Grammomys surdaster | reverse complement strand
ACAACAACAACAAATATCCCAATGATGCCCTCATCACTGGTATCTCTCAGGTGTCGTAGAGGCCACAAACAGAGGAAGAGCCCACCCGCCCCCACTTTACCCCACCCTCATCTCTTGCTTCTAAGCTGACATCTTCCCAGGTCATCCAGAGGTGCTCCCTTCTTTGCCCTCTCGGAAGACTTTAACTTTATGTTGGATTGCTAATAAAATGCCAAACCTTAACATTCTGTTAAGGCACTTTTCTGAATGTGACTGTGTAAGTGTGTAAGTGTGTGTGCATGCATGCATGTGAGAGTGTATATGTTTGCTTTGTTTCTGCTGCTTGGGATCTGATCTGTGGCCTGCCACAAGAGCTCAGCGGATTATCTCTGAGCTATATCCCTAGCTGGAACAGATAACAAAGAGTTATTGTTCTCAATTACTAGTTTGGGAAACTGAGTCACAAGCACGTTGGAGAATTCATTCATAAGCCCAAAAGCACAAGTTGGGGCTGGCATCCTTAGCAGAAGAGAGATTTTTTTCTAGTTGCCACACTCTCAGAGAATGTATTATTCTAGGGTAGGGGAGATATTCTGGAATCTTCTGTTCATAGCATTGTTTATGAGATAGCACCAGCCTAATCCAGGTTCCCTGCTCTGTCTTTCCTTCATGGTAGGAGGACTCTCAGGCTGTGGCCTTCCCTTACTCCTCTGATCTGAGTCAGCTTTCTTTCTTGAAAGAGAACGCTTTCTACACCCAAGAAAGCCAGACGGTGCCCAGGTGCCAGATGGTACCCAGGTGTCCTCATAGCTTTCCCTGTCATCTTGAACAGTCTAAAGTCACCTGAGAGGAAACCACAGGAATTGAGGAATTCCCCAGGGCAAACCAGTCTGTGCACATGTCTGTGAGGGATTGTCTTGATTATTAATTGATATATGAAGCCCCAGCCCATGGTGGGTGGCATCATTCCCTGGGCAGATAGTCCTAGGCTGTATGGAAAAACTAGCTAAGTATGAGCTAGCAGGTAGCATTCCTCCATGGTTCATGCTTGTATTCCAACCCTGGCTTCCATCAGTGATAGATTGTGACCTAAAGTATAAGACGAACACCACCCCCAGCCTGCATCCAAGTAGCTCTTGGTCAGTGTTTTATCACCACAACAAACAGGAAATGAGAATGACAGGCACCAGGCTGAAGCCCCAAACAGTCATTTCCTGAGAGAAAGCAACCTTGCTGTGCATGGCTGAGAGAAGCCTCACCAATCCTTTCTGTTATTCCACAGATTCTCACTTAACCACTACCGGCCCACAGGAGAAAGAAACAGTTTATCTCAACAATCATTTGGCATCTCCTTAGAAAAATGAAGCTTCTAAAGATTTTAAAATGATACTACTTTTATAAGTCTCAAATTCATAATGAGCAAGTGAGGGGTGGGGAGGATATGGCCAGCTTCTCTCTGGCACTTTGTTCTTACTTTTGAGAGCATCTCTGTAGCCCAAGGTGGCCTAGAACTCTCAATCCTCCTGTTTATCTCAACCTCAAAAGGGATTACAGGCCCTTTAATATCAGATGGTAGTGCATTGAAGGCCAGGCAGACTTAATCTATTTTTTTTTTGTTTGGTTGGTTGGTTTAGCCTTTTATTTTGAAGTGACTATTGGCTGACATGAAGTTGCAGGATGGTACATGGAGGCCTCAGGACCCAGGTGTCCACCTGGCTGCACAGTACAGTGTGAAACCAGGAGGTTTGCCTTGGTACACTGTGCTGTGTGTCAGTGTTGGGTTACAGGGGAATGTTGAGTCATCCTCACTGCAATCCATCATGATGACCTTCCTCTTCCAGATCCTCATCCCTACCTCAGGGCAAACACTTGTCTGTCCTCTGCCTCTTCAGTTTTGTCGTTCTGGAAATATCGATAGATCATAGACCAATTGCCTGTGATGTTATTGTTGATGTGTGTGGCCCTGGGCTGACTCTTGTTTTGCTTGGACTTTTGCTCTTGTTCCTCTGTCCCTGTTTCAATGTAGACTTGACCGTTAGAATGTTATTTTGATTTTCAGAGTATTTTGAGTGTACCTCTTTGTGGCACACACACACACACACACACACACACACACACTTTATTGCTGTCTACTGGTTCTTATTTCTGTACCAGTTTGTAGGCAGTGTAAGAACCTTATTTTCTTTTTAAGTTCTTTACTTTTTCTTGTTTATAATAAAATTACCTTAGATATTTCTCCTGTGTATACCTAGAACAACATTAAAGATACAATCTTTGCCTTAAATAAGAACAATCAAGAAAACCCAGGAAAGAAGCCTCCTGAAGGCGCCTTATTCATCCTTTTGCTCTCTGTGCTTTCCATATGTACCAAGAATCCCTCTCGAACCATTTCCTATTTGAGAATCTCCTTTAGCTTTTCGAGGTTATATCTGCTGGTCATGAGCTCCGAGTTCTTCATATGGCAGGAGAATAAAGGTGTGCAGACATTAGATTAGCATATGACAGGAGTCTCCTGACAAGAAGGATCCAGACTCTTCTCACCAGGGCTTCATGCAATAAGCAGAGCATGGGCAAGAAAAGCCTGTGCTGCACCAGCCAGAGAGAGGCAGTGGCTATGCGAGTGACCTATACTGACTCAGCTGACTTAGGGCCCAGCAGTGTTGATCACAGCTTTTCCCCTCTTGACTAACTCCCATTCTCACACTGTCTCTCCCTTTCTTAGTTAACTGTCTCTATTAATAACTATTTCTATTACTAGCTACACATCTCTACTACCCTTGATTTTATTTTATTATTAAAGTTTTTAAAAAATATATTTTATGTGTATGAGTGTTTGCTTGTATGTATGTATGTATGTATGCATGCATGTATGTATAGTGCTTGTGTGCCTGTACCGCAGGAGTGCAGGGAAGGGCTTTGGATCCCCTGGAACTGGAGTCATCCATGATTGTGAGCCATGACAAGGGTGCAGGGAACTGAATCTGGGTCCTCTGAAAGAGTAGACAGTGCTCTAACCACTGTGCAACCTCTCCAGCTTTCTGTTACAATTTCATTTTAGTTGTTTTTCCTATTTACCTGAGATACCGTTTCTCCTTCCAGGTCTTCAGGCCCTGCTGTGTCTTGATTTGAAATGTTTTGAGCTTATCCTGTTTGGGCTTGGCTCAGACTCTTGGGTCTGTAAGCATATATCGTTACAAGAAGTTCTTATTTCTTGTAAAGATTGCTGCACGCGGCCTCCCCACCTTCATCCTCCTGCAGCAGTAACAACGGGAAGGATAGATCTTTTCCCATAGTCGAGCAAGTCCTTAGAGCTGCTGGGACTTCCTCCTGTGGATTTCTTTCGAGGGTTTGGACTGAACGCTGTCTGTAGTTCTAGCCTAAAGCCCCTGTGCCCTTCCTTTGATCACCCCCTTCTGTTTCTGAGCTTACCCACCGAGTCTTTTCCAGTTGTACAGTCACTTGCAGCTTATGATCCATCCTATTTCCGGATGGGGATTTTCTTTTTTCATAAGTGTGTTTGTAATTGCCCATTGACCGTATTTATGAACAAAATCACAGGATAGCCTATGGGTTAAATGTCATCTGAAGACTTAGGTTCACTGCAACCCCCTCAAATTATCAAAACGTGCCGAGTCTTTCTTTTGAGACAAGGGGACATATCAAGCTCACTGTTAGCAAGCATTTCCCTGCAACTGTTGAGTCTGCCCAGTCTACGTTGTCTGCAGTCTACACTGCTTTCCAAACTTTCTTTTAAACTATGCCTATTCAGATCAATTGCCCATTTTATACATCATTTACTTATTTAAAAAATGTAAATTGTTTCTATTTGTCTTATGTGAGTGTGGATGGGGGAGTAACACAGTAACCACAGTAACCACAGTGCATGTGTGGATATCGGGACAGCTTGCAGGAGCTGCCTCTCTTATTCCATTATGTGGGACCTGGGTATTGAAGTCAGGTTGCCAAGCCTGTTGACAGGCACCTTTACCTGGTGAGCCATCTCACTGGCCCTTACGTTTTGGATATATGATAGGTAAGCTTCTTATGTATTTTGTATATTAATCCCTGGACAGAGATATTTCAAATGCCTAAAACAGATACGAATCCCAGTTGTGTTGGTTAGTTCAACTTGACACAAACCAGAGTCATCTGTGAAAAGGGAAACTGTTATCAGGAAGACTTGTGGGCAAGCCTGTGGGGCGTTTTCTTGATTGCTGATTGATAGAGAAGGGCCCAGCCCATTGTGGGTAGTATCACCCCAGGTAGGTGATCCTGGGTTATATAGGAAATCAAGCTGAGATCCCTGCTCACATTTATGCAGCTGGGGCATGGGGGTAGGGGTAGGGAGATAGTATCCTCGACACCGGTATCTTTCAGGGCTCTCTTTGTTTAGAGGCCACTAAAGACTCAGAACCCAAGCACTTCTGCTTCCCTCCACCCTCATCCACATTCTCCCAAAGTGGCATCTTCCAGGCCACAGAGATGTGTTCTCTTCTTTGGCCTCAAGCTGAATAACCCATAGAAAAAGCAAACTAGTCAGCAGGGTTCCTCCATGGTTTCTGCCTCTTCTCCTGTTTGGGCTCCTACCTCCACCTCCCTCAGTGATGGACTCTAATGGGATGTGTGAGCCAAATAAACCCTCTCCTCCCCAAGCTGCTTTTGGTCATGGTGTTTCCTCACAGCAACAGAAAGCAAACTAGGACGCCAGCCCTTGCCAAGGGGCTCTGTATCATACAGGACATGGCTGCAGTTTGCAGTTAGTGTCATGTCTGACTTTCCATATTGTGTGTATAGGGTCAAGTTCAGGAGGTGAGGCTCCTCCTGATTAAGCACAGGCCTAGCATGTATGGTCTTTCTTCAGAGTACCTCAGAGTCCCTCTTGGCATCTCGCTGCCTACTTTCAGTTCTTACCATTTTGGTGTTGGCCTATGGTCTGCCACACTGCTTCAGGCATCTGTGACATCTGAAGAGTTGCTGCAGCTGATTGCTTATCCTAAGCACATGGGCATAGATGGATGCAGGGGATGTCTGCTGAGCCTTGGGTCAGATACAGACAAGTCTCGATCTGGGTTGTAGCTCAGTGGAAGAACAGTTGCCTAGCATGTTGGAGGCCTTGGATGTGGTTCCCAGTGTCTCCTACCCTCAAATAAAAGTTTCATGAGTGGGGCAAGGAGGTCTAAGGATGGGGCTTTAAAGGGTTCTGGTCTGTCTACTTGAGTATCTGCTAGCCTGCTGATTTTCACAATTATTCTAGAGCTCTAGACGAGGTGAGAATAAGGCCAGCTAAGAGACCACAGGGCTCAGAATGGCTCCCAAGATCCTGCCACAGTTTTCTTTAATTTTTCTCAAAATGATTTATTTGTATCATATATGCATGTTTGTCTATGTAAGGTGTTGGATCTCCTGAAGCTGGAATAATAGATGCCTATGAGCTGCCATGTGGGTGCTGAAAACTGAACCCAGGTCCTCTGGAAAAGCAACCAGTGCTCTTAACTGCAGAGCCATCTCTCCAGCCCTAATGGTTTTTCAATAAATAGTGTGTAAGTACTTGTCTATCTCTCAAATTCTGCAAAGTCATTTATTTTAACAGATACATTAAAAACATGGAAGGTGCGTATATTTATGGATATACTATGCAGTATCTTTCCTTTTATCCTGTGTGTATGTTTGGGTATATATGGTGTGTGTGGGGGGGTGTATAGCACCCCTGTACATATGTAGAGGCCACAGAAAGATGTTTGGTGTCCTGTTCTATCATTCTCTGCTGTATTCCTTTGGGGCAGGGCAGGCTCTCTCACGGAATCTGAAGGATTCTGGGTTGGCTAGCCTGGGCTTATGGGCCCCCACAGACATGGCAGTCTTTTGTGTGGGTGTTGGGAGTTTGCACTCTGCTCCTTAAGTATGTGAAAACGGTGTTCTTACTCATCTCTACATATATACATGGCGTGCTGTTTAACTGGATGCAAACTATTTCATGCCGCTATGCTCCATACCTCCCAGGAGCACATCCAAACACGTGAATCTCTTCAGACTCTACGTGATCTGCCTCAGGTTCCAGGCAATGCTTAGCCAGTAGCCACGTTAAAAGTGGGAATATTGGTTAGGGCAGACTAAGTATAGACTTAGAACCTGGTCTCAGGAATGTTCACAAATGGTCTAATAAGTGTGACAAATGTTTCCTCTCCATTTCCTTCCTGGGACAGTCATAGAGTACACCAGCACATCTAAGCTCAGGGACGGCCTAGGTACAAAGAAACATTCAGTTATTTAACGTGGCATTTTCTGGTTCCACCAACCATAGAGTGCCCTTTTACATTTTCCTTTGGAATAAGGTGACTAACAGATTGTCCTTTATTCTTCTGTTATGTTCCTGAAGTCATATAAAGTATGGTTGTCCCTCCACACCAGGGTTCTCAGGACATCGGGGCTGGACCCTTAGGGAGATGAAGACCTTAGTCACTCAGGTAAGCCTGATGTCACATCCTTGCTATTCCAAGTCTCCAGTATCCATAGTACAAGCAGGGTAACAAGCTAAGGGTGTTACCTCAGAGGACCGTTGTGCAGTGACGACATGAGCTTGTGTGTGTAGACTGCTGGAACCAGTTCCTGGCAGACAGTGAGTTTTATATGCATTAATAATTTGGCCTGAGGACATCTCTTAATGGTTTGTGTTGCATTCATTACCATTAAATTATTATTACTATGTAGTATTGATCTATTATTCTAACTTTTTCTTAATAAACAGCCAAGAATGAAGCTTAGCCCTGCATGACTGCAGAGTGCAGGCTCACTTTCTGTGTCTGCCTTGCTCCTGCTCTGTGTCATAGCATTCCGACTTCACGGATATCCGTGGATCTGGCTGGGGCTTGGGGTCATAGTAAGTTCTCCTTGAAGTGAGAATTCAAAGAATGGGGAAAAAGTAGAGAGAGGCTTTCTCTGGGAAACAGAGCTAGAATCAAGGGATGAGGAAGAGACAAACATCATTGAGTAAATGTCCCCTAGGAAGGGACAGCATTGAGAGCTTCAAGACCACCAAGGGTAGAGTCCGCCAGCAGCCTAGTAAGTCTCACATGGGATGTTACTGTGTGCTCCAGAATTAAGCTTCTCCTGGGAGGGAAATGCTGGCTTCCCATCTCTGCCTTCCAGGAAGGGAAATGGCAGGTTTGGAGCACCAGTGCTATGCTATGCCTCGGACACCTCCGCCCTGGGAAGAGAGGGAGGACTCTTCTCTTTAGAGCTGCCTTGTGTAGTCTGCTTGTCATCTGAGGGATTGTCACTTTAGACTCAGGCTCAGGGCAGCTCCACTTTTTCTCCTGGGCCTGCCCTCTGGGAGAATGAGGGGCAGAGGAACACTGAGGAGCCAAGGTGACATTCCCAAATAGAAAAGGTACATCCCTGACCTCCCAGGGAGTGACAGCAGAGACCCCAAGGGCCAGGTGTACACTAGGTTGCATAGGGACCCCAGTGCAGGTGAACTTGGAGTGAAGGTCACTCTAAGTGTCTTTCTGCCAACACTAACTGAGGCATAAAAAACACTTCTGTAGGAGCTCCACTTTGATCTATAGTAGGTAATGAATTAAGGCTGGCAAAAGGAAGATAAACTGACTAGCACGGGCTTTGCCTTTTTCCCCAGGAAGAGAAAAGCTTCTGTCAGAATTGCGCACAAAAAAATTCTTTCTTCCTTGGCCCCTGCCTGCTGTCTGCTGAGCCTTCCACTGGTCCATACTCTGGAAGTCTGGAAATGCTGACTCCTGAGCAGCAGGCCACTAGACAGCCTGCAAGGCTGGGTATTCTCACAGTGTGGTGTTTTACAGACAGCTTCAACCATGGCATCCTGTCTGAGTCCTGGAGGTTGGCACCAGGCCCTGGGAGGTTCACCTTGCCGGAGGAGGCTCAGGCCTGGTTCACTGTTCTATAGACACAGGTAGAGCTGGCTGCATTTACAGCCTAAATATTGTGTTCAGTGTAAAGTTCTGACTGGAGGAGAGAAACCAAGAGATTGGTGTCCATGTCTGAGACAGCATCCCAGTCCAGGACTCTCTAGGTTTGGAGGGGAGCCCATATATGTGTGTGTGTGTGTGTGTGTGTGTGTGTGTGTGTGTATGCATTTTTGTAATGGGATTTGAAATAATTAAAATCTATAAAATCTCCATGCATCTCCCACCTTTACAGCACCCTGATCTCAGCAGTTGCACCCACCCAGTGGCCTCTGTCTGGTTCATACACCAGCACCCACCCTGTTTTGTTTGTCATTTGGTGCATTAAAACAAAACAAACCCCCCAAAACCCAAGACTTCCCAGGAAGTCTAGCTAGCATGGCTCTGGTAACTGCCTGTTGGGCAGCTCCTGGAGTGGCGGGGTTGTTTGTGTGTGTGTATGTGGTCTATAGGTCTCACTCCTGTTCTATCCAGGCTTGTGATGGGCTGAGCTACTTTACTCTTCTGGGCTCTGATCTTGAAGGTGGTAACCTTCAAGCCAGGGTATATACCTTTAATTTATTCTGGAAACACTGCCCACAGCTAACCTGGACCTGCCTGGAAGCCAGAGGCATGAGCTTCCAGGAACACAGGATTCCACTGGGAAGCTCCTATGTGGAAGGCTTGGGGCCTGCAGTCTCTTTGTGACCCATGGAAGGTACCACGGGCCCCTGTGAGGAAGGGGTCATCCAGCTGGGACAAACCATCTCATCCCTTCTTTCCTGAAACGCCATGCTAGGGAGGACAAAGCTCCAAGTCTCTAGCAAGTTCCTTGCCCTGGGCTTTCCAAACGTTCCATCTTTGCAGCAAAAGACAGAAACTGTGGCTGGATTTAATGAGCTCCGTTGGGGTTGCTGTGGGCTGCTTGCTTCTCAGCATTGGGCTTGCACACTGTGAGAGGCTAGGACTGCACTCCTGCCTGCCACCTCCTACAGAACCTGCCAGGGACCTGCAGCACCAGCCTGAACACCCAGACCTCAGCTGGTGTCACTGCTTATAAGCATCACACACTGAATCCAAGTGCAGAATTAGATTAGATTCAAAATAGTCACACAACACCTGGGTCTCTGCTGATGGTCACTGGCGACAGTAAGTGCGAATTTTCTGTGGCCAGGTCCTCTTTTTTTTTTTTTTTTCTCCAGAAACACCCTCATTTGAACTCCCTGCTGCTTGTTTCTTGTGCTTTGTATGGGCTGCTTTCTCTTTAAGGTTGCTCTTGGCTGACTGAAATAGAGCAACAGTGATCTGCCCTTCCCACCTCACGGGTGTCTGCCTCTTTGCCACCAACACTGTAGCTGGTTTTTATTTCCCTCTTTCTCTTGGTGTCCTCACTGGTAGCTGGGCCTAATTCTGTTCTTCATCCCCAGCCACACAACACTTGGACACAATGCTCAGGTATTAATTCTAATCAATAATGAAAATACGCTCCTTAGCTGGCAGGGGCCACCCTACCCTGCTCAGCCACGGCTAGATCATTGGGATCAGGTTTATAAGTGTAAATGTTTGAGTTTTTAACAAACACTGCTGAGGTACAGTTTAAGTGTCAGGAGGTGTGTTGGGTGTTAAAAAGACAGAAATTTGCCATGGCTTCCGGTCAGGTGGCATAGTTGTTCAGCACAGGAGGAGATTGGTCCTTCTTCACATATGGGATTATCCATTTACTCAAGGCACTGATGGCTTTCATATACAGTGACTATGTAAGGACGCTACAAACCTGGGCAGCATGAGAAAGGCCAGTGTTAGAGTGCTCACTGGTGCCACATAGCAAAGCTGTACAATGTGCAGCGGGAGTGTCTAGGTGACTCGCCAACAGTGGGCAGCATCAGTCAATTTCCGGTGTGCTGGATGTGAGTTTCCGTGATGGCTCCAGAGTGTCTGCTATTGCCGCCAAGTTAGATCAGCTCATCACCTTTGAATCTGGCATGGGCTTAGTATGATTCTTCTTTTTTTTTTTTTCAACATAAATTTTTATTGATTCTTTAAGAATTTCACATCATGTTCCCCAATCACATTCATTTCCCAGTCTGTCCCTGTCTGTCCTCCTTCTTTGTGCCTCCCCCAAAAGTCCAGTTTGTGTTATCTATGTACTCAGTGGAGCATGGCTAAACTCTCAATGATCTGCCCTTAAAGATAACTGAGTCCTTCCCTCCTGTGCTCCTCCCCCACCAGAAGCCACTGGTTGTGGAGAACTACGAGTCACACTATCACACTATAAAGAGCTCTCTTCAATGTCTTCCTGTTTAGGTTGCTACTTTTTGGGGTGGGATTGGTGTGGGGTAGGGGTTGTCACAGAAGCCTTCCATGCCCCTCTCTCTCAATTATGCATTCACAATCATCAACACCACTCCAAAAGCAGCTGCCTTGCTCTTTATGGCCAGCGGGAGCACAGATCACGGCCTTCCACATGGTTTCTGGCAATAGCATAGATCACAATCAGGGACCCTGGCTGCAGTAGACCCATGGACCCAGATAAGGCCTTCAGAGGCAGTTCAGACCATGGATATCACCATGACCTCAGAGGGTAGTACAGGCTACTCACATCACTATGGCCCCCAGTGACAACATGGCCCAAGGACATTAATATGGTTTCAGGCAGCAGCCCACAGCACAGACATCACATGGCCCTAGGTGGTAACACAGGCTTTGGGACATTGACACAGACCCTAGCTGTGGTAGGGCATTGATCCTTGGTGGTAGCACCAGCCTGGTTAGCACCATTCTTGACTGATAGAACGGAGTAAAACCATTGCTCTGGAACTCCAAGGGTTAAGTAAGACGACCTCTTACAGCTTCTACTTCCTGTCTCCTGGAACCAGGGCACGTGACATATTAGGTTCTTCTGTTGGCAGTTCCTGGCTGAGACAGGCCTCTGGCCATCCCAGCTAACAACAGTAAATTATCTTGAACCCCCAGACTAATTCATCTTTCTGTGAATTGTATCAAGTGGCTTCTGTTGATAACAGAGAGAACAGATGCACCCTACCCATACCTCTGGCCTAAAAAAAAGTACTAAGCAGAGAGGTCACTGCCGTGTCTATAGCATATCCCTGTTACGTGTTAATGCAGGCAGGGAACATTTAAAGTCTTTCTTGTGTGTATAATTAAACCATTTTTCTACAAGAGCAGAAAACTGTATATACAATGCAAACACTGCAATTTGTAGCAAACAACAATCTCAAATCTGAGCTGCTTGGGGCCACATGTGTTGGCATTGTGTGTTTAAAACCAAGGCTGCAGTGAGGTCACGTGACAACACAGGTAAGCTGGGCCATAGCAAGTTCAGACATCTTATTCTGTTACCTAACATGTTACAGCCCCCACAGTTGGCTTATACCAAAGGGTTTTTTTTTAAGAGGAAGCCATGGGTTAGCATAATGCAAATATTACATCTACTCATGGATATCTACACACACACACACACACACACACACACATGCTTGGTGATTGTGAGCTACATAGAGAGATACAGAATATACATGTTCTCAGACCCCCCGTCTCTCCTGGCAGAGACATGAGGGAAACAGTCCTTGCTGCTTCTGCTAGGGTGGCACAATGTCAGTCCGCCAACTGGAAATTAAACCAGGGAGCACCTCAGTGGTAGTCGTACGCTCATGGTGCTTTACCTTGGTAGCTACAGTCCTCAGCTCTTCATCCCACAACTGAAATACCTGATACAAACACTGTAAAGCAGGAAGGTCTGATCTTGGTCGTGGTTTCAGAAGAGTCAGTCCATTGAGGCATGAAGGCCTGGTAGAGCAGCCCTCTGCATGGAGGACAGGAAAAGGGAACGCTGGCTCTGGGCCGGCTTTCTCCCTCCCCTACCTTTTAAATTATATCTGGGCCTCCACCAGGGTGATGGTGACACTTGCTATATCCAGACAATCCTCTCTGGAAGCATCCAGAAGAGCATTTTACCAGTCTCTTAGGCTATTCTAAACTCAGTGAAGTTGAGCTTGATGGTTTGTCCTCACAGCAGCTCAGGTGAAGTAAGTCACAAGTCATCATTTTCACCCTGGTCCTCTTAGTTGATGTGCACCAACCAAGTTTTGAGGTGTTGCTCTGTGCTGGAAACCTCAATTAAGTAGTTGCCTCCATCAGATTGGCTCCTGGGCCTGTCAGTGAAGCACCTTCTTGATTATCATTGATAGGAGAGAGCTCTGCCCACTCTGGGTGGTGCCATCTCTAAGCTTGTGATCCTGGGTTGTATAAGAAAGCAGACTGAGCAAGCCCGTAAGCAGCACCCTTCCATGGCTTTTGCCTCTGCTTCTGATTGTGTTCCTGCTCTGACCATTCTCAATGACCAATCATGATAAGATCCTGTAAGCCAAATAAACTTCTCTCCTCAAGTTGCTGTGCTCAGTACAGTAACAGAAAGCATATCAGGGTTAAGCCACAGCCTTAACTGTACCCGGGGACTGTTGTGTTGAATGAGAAATGCCTCTTACAGGTGCATGTATAGGGAACCGAGCACCTGGCACCTGGCACCTGGCACCTGGATGGTAGTGCTGTTTAGGGAAATTATAGGTCTTTCAGGGTGGAAGTCTTGCTGGAGGAAGTTTGTCACTAGGAGGTGGGCTTTGAAGGCTTATAGCCTCAGTCCACTCCCTGCTCTCTGTCTCTGCCTCCTGTGGACAGTTGAGATGTGATCTCTCAGCTTCCTGTTCTGGGCAACTGCTCTGTGACTTCCCTGGACTCTCCCTCTGGAAGCCTGAGCCAAAACTAACTCTTTCTTCTGTAGGTCACTGGTGAACCGACACAGCAACTCAATGGCTACATTTCAGGAACTCCGTACCATGCCTGTGATCTTCCAGATAAGACTCAGAAGCACTGCTCCATCTGCTCAGCGTGGGAACTAAACACAAACTCCAGGTTGAGAAGCTAGAAGCAGCCCAGGTTTGCCCTACCCCCAGCTCAGGGTCTTAGCTGCATACACTGAGTCACTTCCCAGTATGCAGTGAAGAGGATAGCATGCAGGAGGAGCTAACCCCCTTGTGTTTAAGTCGAGTGTCCTTCCCCTCAATGAAGCCCTTGGTTTTATTTCCTCTCCAGGCCCTCACCTGGGAGCCTGGCAGAGTGTTGCTCTCCTGAGCCTCCTTTCTTTCCCCTGAAGTTCAAAAGTGGGCTGTCGTTTATGCCAGCTGTCACCTCAGTATGTGTCATGGGGCTCAGCACCTGACTGGGCTTCATAAATGTTCCTGTCTAACCTAAATAGAAACATGGCTGTGGAGAGGGTGCAAAAGTAGCCAAGCTCCTGGGCATGCACAGAAAACAGCCTGGGAGACCCAACAGTAACTCCCACATCAGCAAAGCAAACTACTGCCCAGGGAATTCAGGTACAACCAAAGGTCTATTGCCCTCTCACCAGAAACAAAGCAAGAAACGAATTAGGGATTGATTAGCGCATAATGTAAATATTGCCTTTGTTCACATGTTTTTGAAGTATGTTCTATATGTGCGAGTGCATGTGTATGTGGTACATTTATACTTTAGATGTCCTCTATTATTCCCTGTCTTCCATACAGGGTCTGTCACTGAAGCTGGGTCCAGGCCAGCAGTCAGCAACTGCTGGGGTTACAGATGCATGGCCATACCCAGCTTTTTATATGGGTGTGGAATTTGAACTCAGGTCTTTGTGTTTGCAAGCAAGTGTCTTACTAATGTATATTTTTAAACATCCAATGGCAGTGTCTTGAAGCTTGAAGGTTATTTCTCCCTGCCTCTCCATTCCTTTTTTTTTGCCTAGCTCCATCTGTGCTTCTGAGCTGGTCCAACGCTTTTAGGAAAATCCATTCTACCTGCAAGAACACACCTGGATCTCTTTGAGATTTGAAACCCTTAGGTCCCCATGCTCCTTTGGCCTTATGCTGAGGTCACTGTCGCCTGCTATTATTTAACTTCTCATGCATAGGCAGATGCTAACTGGGAGTGAATTGTGTTCTGAGGTCATTTGTAAGTGTGTCATTGAAACTGGAACACATGTTCCCATAGACGCTGTGTTACTGAAGGATGGCACGCCCCTGGCCAACTCAGTAGACCTATTAACACACAATGTGGCAGAACTGGGCCATGGTGGAGTTCTGGGGGCTTAAGGAGCCCAGAAGCTGAAAAAGCTGATTCTGCCTTCTTGAGCACCAGACCAGCTGTCAGAAAACAGACAAACAAAGAAATCAAGTACATTGAAAGGCTTGAGCACCTGTGACTCTGGCTCTTCTGGAACTTTCTTCTCTCTACTGCTCTTTCATCGGTCACCTGTTACAGTTCTGTCTCACTCCTGCCAAGGACCCCAGGGATCTCCCCTCTAGCCACTAGAGTCTAGCACTAGAGTCAGGGATGCTTCTCTGAGCTTCCTCAGTCCCTCCAGACTTCTCATTCTCCTGGAGATTTCCCAGGTGAGAAGGAAGAATGAATATGACAAATGTGTCCCAGAAGGAATAAGACAAACTGTTAGTGACCAAGGTATCTGGGCTGAGACCCATTATGGTGGTGATCACCTAGGACCAGGGTGTAACCTCATCTTCACCCAGCAGTGCCGGTGCAGGCCCAGGGCTGCCCAGTGAGTTCAGTGCAGCACTAGACAAGGCTCGGCTCCTAACTCTTCAGCTGACCCCTCCACTGTTCTTGCCTGGCAGTCTTAGCAATGCCCAGGGGCACTTTCCTCATGTTAATATTGCTCCTTTCCATCCTCACTTGGGTGGCCATGTAGACCTGCATGTTATTTAAGCACCAGTTTCTGTTTTTCAGTTGTCTGTTCAATTAGAGGGGAGGAAAAAAAAAGCATGGTTCACCTTCTGTGACGCTTCATTCTGGACTTTTTAAAACTCTTTTCTGAGTTGTTTTCCTGCTTCCAGTTGTCCATGATTGAATTTTAATCTCTCTAGTTCTGAATTTCTGTTGATTTTTTACTCTGGGATGAAGCTCTTCATCTTTTTGTTTTCTTGTGCTCTTGACCACAGTTTGTGAAGGTCCCATGTCAGCTCTAAGGTCTGGGCCCTCTGTCTCTTTCTAACTTATTTTTTCCGACCTCTTCTGCTTCTACTTTCCATTTGTTGCTTTGTCTTGGTATGTCTGGCAGCTTTAAAAGTGAGTGTCAGACATTGTGTATAAACAGTTCCAGGAGCCTGGATGAGGTCATCTTCCTTTTAGAGGACAATTAAAGTGCCCCCCCCCCCTTCTGGAAGGCTGGTGAAGTATTTGGTAATAATGTGATATGGTTAAGGACTGGTTGTCTGCTGTGATATTTAACTTCCATCACCAACTTGGCTGGATTAAGAATCCTCTCAGGAGACATTTCTGGATGTGTCTTCAAGAGCATTTGTGAGAGGATTAACTGAGCAAGGTAGATCCAGCCTAAATAGGGAAGGTACCATCCCATAGTGTGGAGGCCAAAAGAGAATAGAGGGAGGGAGGGAGGGAGGGAGAGAGGGAGGGAGGGAGGGAGGGCCAGGCAAGTGTCGGCTTTCCTCTTTCTCTGATATCCGGCCTATCATGATGTGAACAAGCAAATCAGGAGTAGTGAAGAGGACCTTTAATCTCAGCAAGCACTTGGGAGGCAGAGGCAGGTGAATCTCTGTGAATCTAGGCCAGCCTGGTCTACAGAGTTGAGTTCCAGGACAGCCAGGGCTACACACTGAGATCCTGTCTTGAACAAACAGGACAAGGACAACAAAAAGCTGTGAGTAAGCAACCTCATGTTCCACGGCCGTGCCTTCCCCACTGCAGACTAGATCACTAAACCCTGATCAATCCTTTCTCTTGCAAGTTGCTCTTGTCAAATATTTAACTACAACAGTGAGGAAAATCACCACACAGGTACCTGAGATTTTCTCCCTTCAGAAGCCTCAGCCAGAAGCTTGAGTGTTGATTTGTGCTCTTCCTTCGTGGCACAGCCTGAACTTGCATTTTGTTTTTCTAGAACTCTAAGACTGTGGAAATTAATGATTAGCTTTTAATCCCTCAGTGGGTGATTTCTGTCTGGCTTCTGTGACAGTTAATTTTGTATCTGGATAAAGGGATGCCTAGAGAGACATAAAGCTTTCCTTCTGGCTATGTATAGAGCTGTTTCTGAGATTAGCATGTGAATGGATATACCCAGTAAAGGTTGCCTTGCCAAAGTGCTGGGTACCATGTAGCTCACCATAGAAGGCCAGAGAACAAAGGGCCCAGGCAGACTGAGTGCAGTCTGTTTGAGCCAGTCACCCATCTGCCTCTGCCTCTGCCTCAGTGTGCTTGGCTATCAAGCCTTCAAGTTGTACCAGGGCTTGCTTCTATACCACGCCCACCATCATCCCCAACACCCACCTAAACAGTTCTTCATCCAGTAGACTCAGAATGTGCCTCACTACCATTTTCCTGCATCGCTAGTGTGCCAAAGGAGAGGGTGGAACTTCTGCCTTTTCATGTTGGTTTTACTTCTGTAGAAACCAGATTAAAACAGTTCCTTGAGCCCTAGTTTGATGTTGCTGTGAGCCACAACCTAGATCCTGAGGAGTGAGGGACCTTATTTGCTTGGGCTGTCACTTGGAAGCTCTCTTTGAGGATTTCCTTCACTTCCTGTTGTCAGGGCAGCTGCAGTTCTCTCTATGTTTGGCATCTAACACCTGGTACTGACTCTGGAGAATTCTAAAGGATTTCTCCGGCTCCAGAGGCAGCAGAGGCTGGCCTATAATGAATGCTATTTCCTTCCTTTCCCTTCCATAAGGGTTGATTCCATAAGTACTTTCCATGTTCATGGCGCTCACTAAATCTTGCTGTCAAGGAGCTTTATCTGTGATATCAGCACACAAATGACTGAGAACTCAGCAGTGGTGTGCGTGTGTGTGTGTGTGTGTGTGTGTGTGTGTGTGTGTATGTGTCATACATGTGTGTGGTATGTATATGTGTGCAGTATATGTATATGTGGTATATAGATGGTATGGTGGCATGGTATAGGTGTGAATGATGTGTGTGTATACATGTTATGTGTTAATAGTTAATGTGTGTGTGTGATTATATGTCTTAGTATTTCTATTGCTGCAATGAAACACCAGGATCAAAAATCAAGTTGGGGAGGAAAGAATTTATTTGGCTTACACTTCTATATACTTCCACTGGACTGTTCATCATTGAAGGAAGTCAGGACAGGAATTCGAACAGGGCCTGATCCTGGAGACAGGAGCTGATGCAGAAGCCATGGAGGGGCGCTACTTACTGGCTTGCTTATCATGGCTTGCTCTCCTGCTTTTATATAGAACTAAGGACCACCAGCTCAAGGATAACACCACAATGATCTGGGCCCTCCTCATCAATCACAAATTAAGAAAATGTCCTACAGCTGAACCTTAATGGAGGCATTTTCTCAATTGAGGTTCCTTCTTTTCAGATAACTCTGGCTTGTCTTAAGTCATCATAAAGCTGGCCAGTACAGTGTATGTGCATGGTATGTGTGTGTGTTGAATTGTGTATGGTGGGGTGTAATGGTGTGAGTGGGTGTGTATGGTATGCATGTCTATGGGGTGTGTATGGTGTGAGTGGGTGTGTACGGTGTGCATGCATAGTATCCCTGTGGGTTGTGTATGGTGTGATGGGATCTATGTCTTGAACATTAGGCATCTGTCAATGCATTTTTTTGTGTCTTGCAGATTTTGTCCTCTGTGGGGCCCTCACAGCTTTGGTTTCTTTCCAGGGCCTTCCAACAGTTGGCCTTTGTGTTTAATCCAATGTTATAGTTGTTCTCAGTGGGGAATTAATCTGATATCATCCACTCGATCATAGCTGGAAACAGATCATGCTGACTGTTTTAATTCTCAGAAGCCAGAAGGAGCAATGCCGGAAACTGTTGCTGGGAACTTAATTCTGTTCAACAAAGGACCGTTGATGGGAGATGCAGAGATGAGATGTGAGGAGAAACTGCCTGCTTGTCTCACTCGGAAGAGATGTACAGAACACCCAGACATGTACCCTGAACTTCAGATATGCAGACTTCAAAGCTCCCATGGAAAAACACAGGCTCCCAGGGCATGCAAAGCAACTCTGGCATGGGAGGAGAAACCCTGAGAGACTTTAAGAGAGTAAATAAAATTCTGGTGCTATTGTGATGAAACCAGCAAAGAAAGAATGAGAACCAAATTGAAAATCTCAATAAAACTGTCTCATTGCCTTGCCTGTGGAGCAGGGCAGTGGGCGATGAAGATGGTATTGGTTGACATGTTGATCAAGAGCATTAGGAAAGGGAGGGTTTAAAGAGACAACCACTGATGGGCTGAGTGACAACTAACAGGATGAGGCTTAATGGGAATGGTGAATATGAAAGTAGATGTGTGTGTGTGCACATACATGTATGTGTATGTGAGCATGCAAGTGTGCTTGAATGTGTGGTGTGTATGCAAGTGTGTGTGTATGTCTGTGTGTGCATGTGTATGTGCTTGTATGTGTGTGTGTGTATGTCTGTGTGTGCATGTATATGTGCTTGTATGTGTGTGTGCATGTATGTGCATGTGTGTCTGGTGTGTATGTGAGTCTGTGTGTGTGTGTGTATGTGTGTGTGAGTCTGTGTGTGTCTGGTGTGCATGTGAGTCTGTGTGTGTTGTGTGAGTGTGTGTAGGTGGTGTGTGAGTCTGTGTGTGT
>NW_021604747.1:2135757-2153352 GCF_004785775.1 Grammomys surdaster | reverse complement strand
GTGTATGTGTGTATGTGTGTGGTGTGTATGTGAGTCTGTGTGTGTGTGTATGTGTGTGGTGTGTATGTGAGTCTGTGTGTGTGTGTGTGGTGTGTATGTGAGTCTGTGTGTATATGTGTGTGGTGTGTATGTGAGTCTGTGTGTGTGGTGTGTATGTGAGTCTGTGTGTATGTTTGTGTGTGTGTATGTGTGTGTGTGTGTGGTGTGTATGTGAGTCTGTGTGTGTTGAGGCCACAGGTGGATGTCAGGTATCTTCCTTAGTTGCTCTTCACTTTCTTTTTTGGTTTGTTTGCTTGTTTTTTTGTTTTGTTTTTTAATTGGATATTTTATTTATTTACATTTCAGATGTCATCCCCTTTTCCCCATTTCCCCAACCTAGAAACCCCCTATCCCATCCCCCCTCCTCCTTTTTGCCTTTATGCCATTTTAATTACACAAGTATTAAGGTCAGTTCTATGTTGAGGAACTAGCAATACAATAGATGCAAACAGTCAAGGAACAATCAAGACAATAAACACAAATAATCAAAAAACAAGCAAGACAATAAACAAAGTTCTGTGAACACTCCCATGATCACTGTTTCTAAGGGCTTATCAGGATGACCACAATATCTGAGCCTACTTCTCTGTCCTAGCCCAAAGTCATTTTCATGTCTGAAGCCTACTTTCTTATTCTAGCCTAAGATTTAGATTTCTGCCTGAAGTTACTTCTTTGTTCTAGCCTAATATTTAGAACTCTGACTGAAATTACCTCTTTGTTCTAGCCTAATGTCAGATTCCTGCCTGAAGCCCATTTCCTTGTCTTTGGCCCATGTCAGATTCTTGCCAAGCAGTCTCAAAAGCTCTCTGCTTCTCCCCCTTTTTTTATTTCATAAATAAGACTGAGCCTGTCTTAGGTCATTCTAACAAGAATGCCTTCCTTACCCATCGTGGAATATGCATTATCAAAGGCAACATCCTTCTGTCTTAGGTTGGTAAGGCTCTGTGCAGAATCTTACTCGTCCTTGGCTTGCCAGCCTGTTAATTTAATAACTCTGTCTGGGTGTCCATTTTCAGTTTCAAGCCATGTACTTTGGCTGCCAACATGTTGATGTTGTTAAAGACAAGCTTTAACATGATGGGTGGGAATAAAACTGTTCCCAGGACAAAAAGGGCTAGCATGATCAAGCTATATATACCATTCTTGAAGCTTGACTAAAACAGAAATACTGACCTCAGGCCTTGGATAATTTTATCAGCAGTATCTGCTGTATCAACACTCAGCAGAACAGCATTCTTTAAATTCATAAGCTTACTATGCAAAGTTAAAACATCCAGAGAGGTGTTAGAATTATGCCAAATACACTGCAAGTATCTTTAAACGTTTTCCTAATTATAATGACTGCCTCTGTAAATTTTGAAACTAATATGAATCCAATAGTATTTGGCATGACACTCGAGATGACTTCTTACTCTTAAACTCTGAACCTCCTTTCAATAATTTGAATAGGATAAAGAACATCAATTGTTGTTCCAAATGCCTATTTAAATCCTTTTGAATATTCAACACATTAGTAACATTTTTTGCTAAATGATTTACAAAAGTAGCTGTCTTAACTTCTTGTGTCAAAGCAATTGCAGAAGCAGTGGTGCTAGCTATTAATGTAATTAAAGCTGTTATACCAGCAATAGTCAAGCCCACTTTCATTTTTAAGACAAGAATCTTTCTCTGAACCTAGAGCTTGTTGATTTGTTGAGACTAGCTGGCCAGCAAGCCCCAGAGATCTGCTTGTCTCTGCTTCCCTATCACTGGGATTGCAGGTGCAAGCCATCATGCCCAGATTTATTTTTACAGGGGTGCTGGGGATCAAACTCTGGTCCTGGTGTTTGCACGGGCATGCACTTTACCAACTGAACCACCTCCTCCTCTTTATTTACTCAGGTTTTAAGGACTCAACTTCCAGAAGAAGGAGAAAAGAAAATCAGTCTCAGTAAGTGGTCAGGAGAAAAGTACCACAAGAATAAATAACATATCTTGCTTAGCTTCCTTATCCATGGTAGGCATTGGTAGTGTGAGCTTGATACCTAGTACATAGTTTTAAATTACAAGTATGAGGTTTCAAGTTAAAACATGTTACAGTCCCTTGGCTCAGACTCTGCCATGTGGTATCACTAAGAGTCACTTGTGAGCTAATTAAGTCATGTAGACTGACCTCCTTAAAGAGATTTAGTGCCCTGAGAAAAGGGGTTGTCTTTTCCATCCCCTTGTGAGGACTCCTTTAGAGGTCCCATCTATGGTGTAGATATAGCATTCACCAGAGGACAGAGCTGAGACACCTTTAGGAGTTACCCAGCCTTCAGGAAACAAATTTATGTTGTTTAAGAGGCATCCATAGTCAAGAGTATTTTGTCATAGCAGCCCAAATGGATTAAGATAGACCTGAATTCCCCCAGTCAGAAGGCGACATTAACCACTGGGGTATTCAGAGGAGGGCAACCAGGATGGGATTGAACCCATGAGGGATTCATGAAGAAATGGAAGAAGAGGCAGGTATATCACTGTGTATTCTCAGGTATGCATCTGGCTATTGAATGAATAGGCCTTTGAATCTTTCCCTTCACACTAGAAGGGAGATGGATGTAGATTGCCAAACAATGAAAGGGTTTAACTTCGTTTCATTCATTTATTGGTTCTGGGGATGGAACCCAGGTTTTTGCTCACAGTGGTAGTGCAATCTACCATTGCTCAACAGTTACTGCCTCCCCCATGGCAGAGTTGTAAACAGCCAGAACTGGCTTCCTTTAAGACTGAGCATGTCCCACCTCACTGCTTGTTCAGGAAAGGTGGGTCCTGAGGGTCATCCAGTTGATGGTGGAAAAGGCAAGGAGACATCTTTGCTTGTCCCCACCCTGCTCTCATTTATGAAATTTGAGCAAATACTGTTTGACGATTTTACATAAATTAAGATTCCTGACCTCGGTCGAACAACCAAAGGATCTGTGAATATTTAACATTCTCTGTCTCTCTGTCTCTCTCTCTGTCTCTTGGTTTGCCTGTCTCTCCCCCTCCCTCTCTCATTATTCCTTATGAGGTTGCTGATTGGAGCCAACCTGTTATTCTGTTTCAGATTCAGCAGTTTGGAGTTGATCCCAGGGCTGTCAATTCATCGACTGGCAGTGACTCGTAGTAAAGTGTCAGTGACATGTACTGCTGTAAGGCCTGCTGGCATGGAAAAAATGAACTCAACCAATGACATTTTCTTTAAGCCTTTGGAACTAAGAACTTCAGGAAGAAGCAACATATTTCCAAGGGTTTTGATGATCAAGGAGCAGTGGAGGAATCGTGACAGGCCAAGGGCAGGCTGAACTGGTTGAAGCTTCTGAAAGGTGAATGTGTGTGTGTGTGTGTGTGTGTGTGTGTATACACGTGCATGTACAATGTGCATGTAAAGGCCAGAAGCTGATGATCAGTGTCTTCCTCAGTTGCTGTCCATCTTCTCTTTCGAGGTAGGGTCTCTCATTGAAATCTGGAGCTCACCATTTCCCCTAGGCCTGGTGAGCCCCCGGGATCCTGTGAGCCCCAGGAGACTCCTGTGAGTTACTGATACACAAATGCTGCTGTGCCCAGCTTCACACACGAGGCCTGAACTTGAACCCTTGTGCTTAGCAAGCACTTTACTGACTGAGCTATCTCCCCAGCCCCCCAAAATGAGTTTATTCTTGGGAGAGCTTAGAGGGAACAGGTGAGCATAGTGAGACAGAGGGTGGGATTGAGCTAATCTACTGGGTTTTGTGTTTGTTATTTTAGTTTTAGACTCTATGTATTTTCTTTGCATAAACCCCTTTTTGTTATGCCTTTTTCTTTTACACTAACCTTAGTGTTCATTTGTCTTTGAATTCAAGAAAAACTCATCAGAGCCAGCTTAAGATTTCTGCTACCCTGATAACCTGTGCTTCTAGAAGGCTGAACTCGCACCTCCAGAGCATGAGTCTTTGAATTGGCAGACAGTAGCGGGCATATTGTGGTGAGAGACGTCCATGGAATCCGTCTCTGACTGTCTCCTTTTGCTTCTGCCGCAAAGGTGTACCTGACAGCCATAGACATGCAAGCTTCTCAAGATCTGGTTTAATCATATTTTCACTTCTCAGCCCTGATCAGTTAGCTCCCAGGAAAGTGACAAGAACCTACTCACATGCTGCCATCAGATTTGTGAAGTTGAGGGTATTTAACTTGTTAATTAAGTCCTTAGAAACAAATGTAAAACTGTCTGTGGGCTCTGCTGTGCTCAGCTTTGCAGTGGCTATCATAATGAATGCACCCTGTGACACAGATGCCTCAGCACAAGCTTTTGAGAGGGGTTCCTCTGCAGGCCCCTAATGGAGAAAAGTAAGGCGTACAGCAGAACTTATAAACTCAATAATGTGTCATTTCAGGCAACAGCTGTTGACAAGAGAAGACAAAGAACTTCAGGCCCCTGCCACCCCAGTGAAGGCAGCTGGGGAGCCACTTGGAAAATGTATTATTGCAGAGAGCTGCCAACGATGATGGCGACTCCCTGGCACCAGCTGCACAATCTGAAACCTGTCTCTACTCAGTCACACAGACTGGAGGGGCACAGAGAGACACAACATCTGGGTAACTGGCTGTGCTGTCTAGTTTGCAGCCAAGTATTTTGGCGTCATGGAGTGAAGACTTGATTGGTCTTGATGTAAATTGCTGGTCCCCGCTATCCTGCTTTTATAGCTGAAGTTTAACATGGGTGTGTGTAAGGGGGTCCACACCTGCTGAATCACCGCAGAAGCAATCCATGCAGGACACTCATTGCACATGAGTGGGACAGGCCAGGCTCCCCTTCCACATTTGGGGTCATTGGCTAGAATTTCAAAGATTTCCTCTGCGGGAAAAAGACCCCTTAGCAATGTCTAGTAGTAATGACAAACTTTCAAACTGCAGTCATAAAAAACGAGAACAAATCTTAGTCTTTTCTTACATTTCTCTGTAACTTTATACAGTAAGATACAACAACATTCACTCTTTGCAGTGGGCATCTCTATAGGTTTTGACAAATTTATACCATTTAATAAATGTTGACAAGCGTATTACATTGTTATGTATATCTGCCCATCACATCCATGGTGCTCCCCTTTGTGGTTAGCTCTCTCTACCACCTCCCCTCTGGCAACCTCTGGTCTATTCCTTATGCTTTTGCCTTTTCCAGAATATTATATAAATGGAAATATATATGAGGTGGGGCCTTTTGCCTTTGGGCTTTTCCTTCTTTTTGGAGATTGGCTAGCACTGAACTCAAATCTTTCTGCTTCTGCTTGCCGAGAGCTGAGATTACAAATGGACACCAACGCACCTAACTTCTTAAATTTTAATCTAATTTGTTTAGTTGTATTTGTGAACATTTTCCCCATTAGCATGTTCCATACACAGAAAAGAAAACCCCAGGGGTGACGGATTCTGAGGATCCCAAGAGACCTGAGAGGGAGTAGGGCATGGTGCTCTCAGGAAGCTCAGGCCCCCTGCAGAGTTAGTGCCTCTCAAAGGAGAATGAATACCAATCAGAAAGGTTGACCCATCCAACCTTAGCCTCTGTGCAGCTCTAAGACCATGCTTAGCCTTTCACTGTGTTTAACCAGCTTTGGGATCTGACCTGTGGCTGGGTAATTAACATGAGTAATTAGCTGGGCTTCAGTTCTATGGGTAGTAGTGGCTTGGGAAGCACCAGGCTTGTGGAGAAAAGTGCAAATTAACTCTACTCAGGCAGCACCCTTATTACACTCTGTCAACAACACAGCTGGAGCGGCCTTCCATTTGCTTAGTGTTCACTCATTATGGTAATTGCCTTTCCAACAATGGCTATGTCAGCTCCAGCCTCCTTCTTGGGGGAACAGGATTTGTTTATAGAAGTAAATCTGTGGTGGCTTTGGAGGGGGATTGGCTAGGCTAATACTTGGGTACTTGGTTTGATTTTAAGTTTCAAAAACCAAGTCTAAGCCATCAAGTTGGTTCATCTGTGAGGTGGTGTTGACTGGAAGATTTGCGTTATGTAGCGCCCCCACATTTAGATATGCTTGCCTATGGTTTTTCAGATACACACCTGTATCCCAGGATCTCCTTCTGCTGCCTTGTTCCTGAGTCCATGACAGATCTTACAGATGGGAGCTATGGCTGGGTTGGAGAGAGTGAACACATAGCCATGCGAGTCATGTAGTGTGTGGGATAAATGGACCATGCCACAAGACAGAAGAACTGGTAAGGTTGAAGTAGGTTCAACACCCCAGGGAATCTTAGAATTGAGAATGGTAGGCATAGAACCAGCTGGCTGCCAGGTTCTACCTGTTCTGGAACCCATAACCATGACACCCCACTGAGAGGACCATTACAATTGGTCATGGAGCATAAAAACCTAGAGTTCTCCATGCTAATGAGGTGTCTAGATAGGCCCCGAGTGTTCAACCAATGAGCTTCCCTGCCTAGGCATTCCTTCCTTTAAAAAGGTATTCATTTAATCCCTGCTTCTCATTGAGTAAGGTATGCAT
This sequence comes from Grammomys surdaster, assembly GCF_004785775.1. Taxonomy (NCBI): domain Eukaryota; kingdom Metazoa; phylum Chordata; class Mammalia; order Rodentia; family Muridae; genus Grammomys; species Grammomys surdaster. The sequence goes on along the minus strand of NW_021604747.1, from coordinate 2,146,825 downwards.
TCACATCTTCCATTAAATACAGCAGTTTGGACAAGCAAAGATTGTCTCCTTTATCAAGGATCACTGGGTGGTGGTAGTGGTGTTTTGTGGTGGGGAGTGGAGGAGTTGGGGTGGGGGAGGACATGGGGTGGCCTTGTTGTAAAGAGCCACACCCTTGCCTAACTCTCCTGAAGAAGGCCTTCTCTCTTCCAGCCTATCGGTACTCTAGGCATTCACTGGGATTCCGACCTGCCCTGGGCTCAGCCATCCCCTTCCTGCCTGGCTCATAGGGGAGGCTTGGACCTGCAGCCTGTTCTCAACTCCTCATGGTGTCAAGCGGCATCTGCATGCACAGGAGTTTGAGAACCACAGCATCCGTCTAAGATCTCCCTGTTTCTCACCCTGAAGAACTTGGGCTGGGACCCCTATCATGGACTGTGTTCTGCTTCACATGAGTGGCTTGCCAGTGGAACTCTGGCACCCCAGTGAAGAGGCAGATGTGCAGCCCAACACAGTGTTTTGACAAAATTCATCTTCTCACAAATCTATCTAATCAGGTACAGTAGGGACTTTCAAGTGACTACTCTTCTGGCCTCTACAATTGCTGAACCAACAGCCCACCATTCTATAGTGGGGGAGGGACCTTGTAGTGGTTATTATTATTTTGAGGGTTGTTATACCACCTTGTTAAGTGTTAGGGTTTTCTACCCCACTTCAGGTCATATTGTTCCCAGATAAAAGACAAAGAAACCTTTAGATTTATAATCAGCTTAAAAGCACTAGAGCTGGGCAGATATCAACCCTCTAGGCTGTTCTGTTTACTTCCCTATGGTGATCCTGGAGACATCATTTGTCAAGTTCCATCTGGGTCGCTCCTGCTCCATCTGGCCAGCCCTTGTGGCTATCTTCTTCCTTCCTCTGATGTCCTTTCTTCTTTCTTCCTCTTTCTTTCTACCTGGAATCCCCAGCCAGGGGACTTAAAACCCATCTACCTCTATCTACTACCCAGTCACAGGAGTTAGGCTTTTATCCACCAGTTAACTTGGGAAGCAATGCTTACACAACAAAAGATGATGTGTGTGAGAATTCACTCTTCGTGGGGCAGCCAGGTTGTGGGGTGCAGAATTTAGCATTTGAATTCATAGCAACACAAGAACAAATCAACAGGGCTTCAATTCCAGAGAAGACCTTCAGCCCCCAATCCAGAGTAGCAGGTAGATAGCACCTATGTGTGCTGGTGTCTTTCCTGGTCTCTTCTGCAGCCCTTTAAATCCTTTAAATGCAAATAATTATTCCAAGTTAAGTCTTTGAAGCACCAGGTCAAGAGGAGCTTGGTTCAGCCCTGGATGTACGTAGTGTCTCTACAGATCCTTTATAGCTGCTTGGAGAGAGTGTGGAGGAGCCTAATGTCCAGCTAACTCTGGGATGTCCTCCCAGGCTCATGATGTCAAGCTGGTTGCTGGGACTATTTGGGAGATTTGGAATCCCAGCCAGTGTGGATCCTTTGTTCTGTGTGAACATTTGCAACCGAAATAAGATGATAAATGGAAGACAGGCCTGGAAATGAGGTGGTGACTGTCTGGAGAAGTTAGGTCATGCGGTGATGGGTTCTTGAGGTGTGTATCATCTCTGGCCACCCCTCCCCACCTCTGCGTCCTGTGAGGCTGTGAACAGTTTTCCTCTGTCATACATTTGTGCAGTTCTAGATCGAACTCTGAGACAAAGAGCCAAAATAAACCTTTCTTCCCTGAGATTGCATCTGTCAGGTATCTGGTCACAGCAACATGAAATGCAGAGAGAGCTACCCTTGTTTTCACCTCTTGTGTTTATTCATCCATTGCTCTGGTCAGTTATCAATAAGCATAGCCTGTCTGTACGATATGTTCTTGATTGCTGACTGATGGAGGAGGGCCCACAGTGTGGGTGGTGCCACTCCTCAGCAGGGATGTAGCCCTGAGTTTTCAGCTTTTATAACTCTTCCTGGTACCCATCTTCTGACCACCTCTGCTCATTTTTTCCAGGCACCGACCACAGACTCTGTCTCTGTCTCTCTCCCACAGCCTTCCACCATCCATGGATTAAATCTCATCACATTCTTTCTACAAAGTTAGACTCAGTTCAAATCTCCTTTCTTCAAACTCATGGTGGGAAATTGTCTTTGGCTGTCCTCTGGAACTTGTTCCCTGAGCTAAGCCCTGTTCCTGTAACACTCCTCACATCCTGTGAGAGTGGACATCCATCTTGTTTTCTGTGGATGGACCTTTAACCCGCTTTACTCTGTTTTCTACCCTTTCTTCTTTACCAAACTACAGCATCTATACTAAAGATGGCCACCGGTTAATTTTTACCTTAGTTGATCTTCCACAGTGCTGAATTCATGGACTGTTTTAGCCCTTTAGCACTGATATCTCTTGGACGTTATGATTCCAACTTCCCCTTTCCCTTCTTCACTTTTAATGATTAGCCTATAAAAGTAAAGCACACTGACCCATGTGACCAGCGCCCCTGTCTCTGTCTGTCCACAGCCTCTATCTGGGTAATCTTACCCCACATCCATGGTTCTACATGCCAATCACAATGCATCTCTCTGATTGTGCCTTCATTCAGCTTTCCTGGACTCCATTTTGTTTCTGTTTAGAAAAGTCTCATTAGATATCTCAAAGTTAGCATGTCCAGAAAATGATCCAACGTCCCCCAGAAATAGGATTATTTCTATTTCTGTACTAGCTTGCTTTCTGTTGCTATGATAAAACACTGACCAAAATAGACTTGGGGAAGAAAGGGTTTATTTGGCTTATAGGTTACAGCCAATCATTGAAGGAAGCCAAGACAGGAACTCAAGGCAGGAACCCGGAGGCAGGAACCAAAGCAGAGGTCATACAGGGACTGCTTCCCTCTGGTCAGTGCACCTATCTCTCTTCTTCAACCCAGGACTACATCCCTGCTGAGGTGTGGCACCATCCACACAGTCAACAATCAAGAAAATGTTACACCAATAGGCTATGCTTATTGAGAACAACTGACCAGAGCGATGAATAAATAAACACAATTAGACTTTACTACTCCTAAAGCATGGAGTGATTGTTTTTTATTCTTTTAGTCTTTATTTAGAAATTTGGTAAATGCTGTTAATCTTAATTTTGTATCGTGAAAAGAATAAAAAAATAAACAGAACAAAAAAAGGGCAAAACTAGTGAGGATTATCAGGCTGTGGAGAGGCTCAATGATCAAACCACTCGGTGTGTAAATATGAGGACCAGAGTTTGTTAGCACCCACATAAATGCTAGGTGGGCATGGCTGCCAGCCCATAATCTCAGCACTTAGGAGGCAGAGGCAGAGGCTCCCCGGAGCAAGCTTGCTAGGCAGACTAGTATAATGGACGAGCTCTCGGGTTAATCGAGAGACCTTGGCTCAGTGGATAAGGTAGAGAGTGCTAGAGGTCAGCCTCCGTCTCCATTCTCACATACCTGTGCACACTCACATGTGCCCACACAATTCAAGCAAGCATACACACATGCACACACATCACACACATGCACGTGTAAGAAAAATAAGAGAATGACAGCATTTTAACATGTTTAAATGAAAGTTATATACTCTAACATGTCTCAGCAAATAAGAGACAATGTGACACTCATGGGATTCCTGGATTTGTGAAATAGCAACGTACTTAGTAATGCAAGTTTGTTCTGTTTTCAAATGCCAGATGAGCTGAACAAATTCATCTAAACACTTTACACTATATAGACAAAAACATCTGGATTGCTGGACAAATGCTTCAGTTTACTAATGTGTTTTGGGGCTGTGTACATAGCCATGGATTACTCTGAGACTATTTCTTGGGAAGTGGCCACATGACTAAATGGACAGAGGTATTTCTTCTTCCAGAAAGATGACGGGTGGAGAGCGTTGAACTTGGTCCTGCTATAAACACAAAAGGATTCTGTACACATGTAATCCTCAGACACCTGCACAGTGGAGACGACGAGCGTCAGAAATGAGGCTGGAGATGAGAGGAATGTGCCCAGTACTGACAGGGGAATTCATTTTTGGTCCCAATAAACTAGAAGCTTGGATTTGAACATCCATCAAAAGACAGGAGACAAGGTTTTGGAATTTGAGCAGTGTGACCTGGGAACTTCTAAGCAGCTGAAGCACACTGGAGAGGAGATCAGAGGCCTGTCTGCCGGCTCAGGGGAAGACAAGGAAATGGTCTCAGCTTGAGTGATTGCTGAAAGAGTTCTCTAGAGAAAATTAAGCTCAGGTCTGACCTTAGGTTTTAGGTCCAAAACATGACTTTTAATCTGCTCAGAAACATGGCTCAGGAATTATTTGCAAAAACATGACAATCTGTCCCTAAGTAGACATCTCTGGAATGCCTGAAATCCCAAATCACTGGCCAGTGACACCCCAGCAACACAGCTCAAAGTGATTCTCAGGAGTAGGCCCTGCTAAAGATGAGCTCATGATTAAAAGCACCAAAAGTACACACTGAAATCATTAACTGTGATGAAGAATAGGCAAACTCAGCCAACAGTTGGATTCAAGCCCCATGAACGTAAGGTAATAGATAAACCACCAGTGAGAGGAAGGGGTGCTAAAATTACTTAGAAATAGCGTGAGTTTTCAAGTCCTGGAGTGGAGATCAAGACATTCCACGAATGGGGAAGCCTTGAGATAGAATGGGGTAGGCCTTCTACATGTGAGAAACACACACACTAGCAAAGAAACAGATTGTGCAGTTCATTAGCCTTGCCGGAGAGAAAATTACTGTGCCGAAGGTTAGATGCTATAGAATATAGCAGCGAAATCAGAAGATACAAGAGGGTTTAGGATAATGAGAGTATAAAACAATGAAAAGTGTATGTTGTAAATCTATTAAGAGTAACAGAAAGAGATAATAGAGAAAACCTTGGAAAATATTGTATTATGTAATTTAATGTTAATGGAAAGTGGGTAGTGACTCTGAACTAATTAAAGTCATGAGTTCTCCAATAGAAACCTCCTGCTTCCGAGGCTTTGAGAACAAACATATAATTCCTGGTAAAACCAGTAAGTGCCAAGAGGAGAAAAAAATTAAAACAAGAGTGGAAAAAAGGTCACATACAAAGTCACAGTGAGCTGGCTTTCCCAGTGCTTGTGCTCAAGGCACAAGATGGTGCGGCAGCATCCTATGGGGTCATAGCCTCGATCAGAAGTTAGGGGAACCCTAAGCATTTGCAAAGCTGAGTTTCAGGCCAGTCTGGGCTACACAGTGAGACCCTTCCTCAAGGAAGAGGAGGGGGATGAGAGGGAAACAACCAAGTAGCATTTGCTACTTGCAGACTGGCAAGGAAAGACTTAAACAGAAAAAGAGTCGTCTACGATGGACACAATGTTGAGAAAACAAACCTCAAAATGTGAGATTGTGTAAACAAACACTATGGGGAAGAATTACGATAACAGTGATTTAATCAGGAGCTGCAGAGCACCGTGGATTAAAGCTGTACATCACAGTGATGGATGAGCCAGGATAGGCAAGAGAAGCTGAGTAATTTTAAAACTCATGTGTATTCTGATGGAGGTCAAAGTAACAGGAGGAACTTTAGACCTAATTAAATTATTTTGATAAATGTCATTAAAATAAATGATGAAATAGTAAGATTAGAATATATAACTGCTAAGAGGTTGGGGGAGGGTGGTCCGGGTAGTAAAGTGCTTACAAGTTTGACCACAGACCTCACATAAAAATTCCAGGCATAGCCGGGCGGTGGTGGCCCACGCCTTTAATCCCAGCACTTGGGAGGCAGAGGCAGGGGGATCTCTGAGTTCGAGAGTTCGAGGCTAGCCTGATCTACAGAGTGAGTTCCAGGACAGCCAGGACTACACACAGAGAAACCCTGTCTCAGAAAAAAAAAAATTTCCAGGCATAAAGCCACACCCCTTTAATCCCATGCATCTGGGAGGCAGAGGCAGGTGGATATCTGTGAGTTTGAGGTCCACCTGCTCTGCATAATGAGTTCTAAGAAGACAAGAGCTACATAGTGGCTCCATGGGAACAAAAGGAAAGGGAAGGGGAAGGGGAAAGGAAAAGGAAAAGGAAAGGGAAAGGATAAAAAAGTAAAGCTGGCAGGTGTGATTGTTCACGCCCAGCTCATGCTTGTAATCCTGGCAGTGGGGAGGTGGAGGCAGGAGGTTCTCTGCCGCTCTCTAGCCAGAGAGTCTAGCTTAGTTGGTGAACTGTAGACCAATGGGAAACCGCGTCTCAAGGAAGGGAGAAGGCATTCCTGAAGAAATACACACACACACACACACACACACACACACACTCAGCACGTTAAATTAGATACGATTTATCCAGGTTATCTTTCATTGCTTTTGAGTAATGGCTCAAACTTGTCAACTTCATTTCTTTTAAATCTATTTTTATTATGATACAAATTACATACAAAATTAACAATTTTAAGTGTGACATGTAATAAATTTGAAATAGTGTCTATTGTTGCTAATCACAAAATTTATAAAACAAAATATTGTAATCACTCATAAACTTTCTTTCATTATCATCTGCGGTCAGCCCCCTGCTTCTACCCCACTGTAGTCCCATGGCTTACAGGAAAAAACTAGTTTGGCTTTCCTGGCAGTTTGTATCAATGAAAGGATGTAACATCTGTTTTCATGTGCTTTCCTCTTTGACTTGGCAGAATGGAGTTTGAGATTCATTCCTGTGTTGATTAGATCAGTATAGCTCATTCTTTTTTTTTTTAAATATTTATTTATTTATTATATATGAATACACTGTAGCTGTCTTCAGACACACCAGAAGAGGGCATCAGATCTCATTACAGATGGTTGTGAGCCACCATGTGGTTGCTGGGATTTGAACTCAGGACCTCTGGAAGTGCAGTCAGTGCTCTTAACTGCTGAGCCATCTCTCCAGCCCCCTAGCTCATTCTTTTAATTACTCAATAGTATAACTTTCCTTTCTCTTCTTTCCTTCCTCTCTCCTTCCCTCCCTCTCTCCTTCCCTCTCTCCCTTCTTCCCTCTATCTCTCCCCCTCTCCTTCATTCCTTTCTTCCTTCTGCAATTCTGGGAATTAGACCCAGGGTTTAATGCATCTTAAACAAGGGATATACTGTTGAGTTACATCCCTAGTTTTTCTGTTTGTTTGGCTATTGTTTTTGTTTTTATTATTATTACTGTGTGTTTGGTGTATGCCTGTACGTGCACATGTATGTGCAGGTGTCCATTTCCTTGAGGTGTCTTGAGGCCAGAGGTGTGCCCTGCTTTATTATTCCCTACAGACAAGTTCCCCTACTGATCCTGAAGCTGGGGTGGCTGTTAGCCAGTGAGCCCCAAAAATCTTCTCTCCTGTCCCCCATCCCAGTGCTGGGATTACAGGCATACATAGCCATGTCCCTCTGTCTTCATGAGTGCTGGGGTTCCAAACCCAGGTTCTCATGCTTGAGCAGCTAGTGCTCTTACTCAGTGTGTTATGCCCCAAGCTTCCTCTACTCTCCAGAGGTTGGTTTTTAATTTGAGATAGCGTCTTGCTCAGCTACTCAGGCTGGATTTGAACTCACTCTGTAGCTCAGGCAGGTCTTGAACTCTTGATCTTGTCACAGACTTCCAAGTAGCTGGGCTTATAGTCCTGTGCCACTAGGCCAGGCTATCTTTAATTTTCTTTATCTATATATTTTGTATTTGGCAGACATTGAGTTTATTTTATGAAAATTTAGCTGAAATGACATTGTTATGAAACATTATTACTGGGCATGAGTTGTTATTGGCAGTGGACCAATACATAAGAACAATATTGAAGGATCATATGATAAGTTTATGTTACTTCATAATAATTGACAGCTATTTACCAAAGTCATTGTGCCGTTTTGAATCTCCACTAGCAGTGTCTGGGAGTTCCAGTTGCTTTACATGCTCACCAACACTGGAAAACTTCAACAAATCTCCACAAATGGAATGGCCTGAGAAGCATGTATTTATTAGACCTGGAATTCTGCATATGCTTTTTTGGATTTAAGGGGCTGGCAGAGTTGTAGTCTCTTCTGAAGACGTTGGGGAGGCATGCTCACTGTTTTTTGTTTTTGTTTGTTTGTCTTTTTTTTAACTGATTGTGAGAGTTTATTTCTAAGCCATCAGTGATAGGTAGATGATGTTCAACACATCATATCTTTATCTGCCATCATTGCTTCTCCCTCTGGCCACCATCAAAGAAAGACCTGATTGCTTGGGTCCCTCAGATTGTACTGTTGTATTAATCAGGGTTCCTCAGAGTCACAGAACTTGTGGAATGAATTTTATAGTATGGCATTTATTAGAATGACTTATAGGCTGCTGACCAACTAACCCATTAATGACTAACTGTGAATGGGAAGTTGAAGAAGCTAGTAGTTGCTCAGTTCCACAAGGCCAGGTATATCAGTTGTTCTGTATAAGATGGAATCCTGAAGAGGTAGGCTCCAACAGATGTGCTGACAAGTAAGTGCAAGCAGGTGAAGAAGAACCCTTCTCTCATTGTTCTTATGTAGGTCTCCAGCAGAAGGTATGGCCCAGACTAAAGGTCTGTCTCAAAATCTGGATTTAAAGTGTGTATGGAATCGGGTTAGGAACATGTGTTGTCCCACCTCAAGATCTGGATCAAAAGCTTGTGTCTTCTAGACTCAAGATTTGGATCACAGGTGTGTCCTCCATTTCTGGATTGTAGTTCATTTCAGATATAGTCAAGTTGAACAACCAAGAATAGCCATCACAACTCTGTGTCTCCCCATTTTAACATCTTACAAAGTCTCCTTTGATATATTCATGAATTCTAGGAATTGAAGAAAGCCACCTTTCTGGGCCATTCTTCTGGAGGAGGTGCACTGCGCTTTTAATTTAGCCATTCTACAAGGCACATTGCAAGTGCTGTCTCACTGTGGTTTCAACTAGGATTTCCTTAGTGCCTAATGTTGAAGAGTGTGCTTTCATGTGTTTACCTGCTGTTTATGTATTTTCTTTATAAACAATTCAAATTGTTTCCAATTTTTATTGTTTTATGTTTTTATTGGTAATGAATTGTAAGAGTTCTTTATGTAAAATGTATAGTTTACAAATTTATCTTCTAGCCTGTAGATTGCCTTTTAATAAATGCAGTACATGTATTATGTGTGTCAGAGTGTGGGCTTGTGCACATGAGTACAGTGCTCTTAGAGGCCAGAAAATGGCATCAGATTTGGGAGATGCAGTTACAGGTGGATGTGGGTCCTGGGAACTGAACTCAGGTCCTCCGCAAGAGCAGTACTCACTCTTAACCATGGAGCCATCTCTCCAGCCCCACCTTTTAGTTACTCTATCATTGCCTCCTGAATAGCAAAAGATTTTGTTTGTGTGGAGCCTGAGTTCTCAGGAATATATTTTATGGTTCTACTTCTTGTGACCTACCCAAGAGGTCCCAGGCTAACTTGAGGTCATAGATATTTTACTGTTTATTTTATTCTAAAGGTTTTGCAGCTTTGGGTTGATAGTTAGGTCTTTGACCATTCAAGTTTATTTCTATGTATGGTATACAGTAAGGATTCAGTTCATGTCTATGTGTGGTATGCAGTAAGGGTCAAGTTCATTTCTATGCATGGTATACAGTAAGAGTCAAGTTTATTTTCTTTCACATGAAGATACAATTGTCCCAGCACTATTTGGTTTAACATACTGTCCTCTCTTGTAGAACTTTTTTGATATCATTTTTTCCTAATGTAATTGAGTTCAAGTATCTGTTTACTTTTTGTAGTGTCCATTCACTTCACTTATGTATGTGTGTATTCATGTGTGTTCACATATAGCCTCCTTTAAGTGAGGAAACATAATTTCTCCAACTTGTTCCTTTTCAAAATGATTGTGACTTCTTAGTTTCTATCCTGCAGCTGTTATAAAACACGACCAAGGCAACTCAGGACTCCTAACCCTCTGAAACAGTAAGCCCTAGATAAACTATTCTGTTTTCATCATGGCAGGGAAGCCTGGCATCGTGTGCCAGTCATGGCGCAGGAGCAGCATTGAGAGCACACATATGGAACTGCAAACAGAAAGCAGAGAGCCCCCTGGGGAATTGCATATAGCTTTGGAAACCTCAAACCTGCTACAGTAGCACACTTCCCCACACCCTGTAAACCTGCCTAAAACAATATCACCAGCTGAGGACCAAGTATCCAGGTGCCCAAGAATATGGGGCACACCTCATATAAACCATCACATCAACTCCTCAGCCTCTACCTTTATTTTTTGCTCATTTTTAAAAATATTACCTTGATCTCACAGATAAATGTCTTGGTAATTTACATTTAAAAGTTGTTCTTCTGATATATGAATGTGGCATAACTCTGTATTTATTTAGTATACATTTAGTTTCCCTTTTGTACTTTTTGATGCCCAGGTCTTATATAAAGTAGTTCATACATTTTGTTAGTTGTATTTCTTTTAAATTTCAGTTTTCCATTTGTACATTTTATAAGTTGGCCTTTATCCTGGTCTTAACAGATTATTATAACTAGCAACATTTTTTTTTTAAGAATTCTTAGTTTTTTTTCCACTAGGTGATTGTATTATCTACATAAATTTTTTCTTTTTATTACTTAATTCTTTAGTTATATTCTCCAATAATATGTTGTATAAAAGTGAAACATTCTTGAATTGCTTTCTGTCTTAGAGAAAAAGAATCATCTTTCTATTATTGAATGTGATATTAGTTGTAGGATTTCATACCTGCCCTTTATTAGGTAATAAAATTTGTGCATCATCAATATTGCTATTACTTTAAATGTAGTAGAACTCACCAGGGAAGCCATTTAGGCCTGTAGTTTTCTCTGTGAGAAGGCTTGTACTACAACAAACTTATTTTAAAAAAACAAGCAAATATTGGCCTGCTGTTTGATTATGTTTTACATTATAAATGAGCTTTAGCAATTGTCATCCAAGTTGTTAGTATTTTATTATATATTGTTCAGCATGTTCTCTTATTGTGCCGTTAATGCTGCTGGATCTGTACTGATGCCTTCTGTGCCATTAATGCTGCTGGGTCTGTACTGATGTCTCCTGTGCTGTTAATGCTACTGGGTCTG
>NW_021604747.1:2129134-2135747 GCF_004785775.1 Grammomys surdaster | reverse complement strand
CTGGGTCTGTACTGATGTCTCCTGTGCTGTTAATGCTACTGGGTCTGTACTGATGTCTCCCATGCCGTTAGTGCTGCTGGGTATCCAAGTAGCCAACTTTTCATTTCAGTGATTTTGTTTTAACATCTTTTCATTTTTATCTGATCAGTGGCTTCTGGATTTCCCTCTAAATACTGCTTGGGCTATATCCCACACATTTTGTTTTGTTCTATTTTCATTTATATTCAGTTCAATATGTTTATTTTTATGTATTTAAATTTATGAGTTGTTTAAAATTGTGTTACTTGTGTTCTGAATATATAAATTTTTACAGAAATTTCTCTTATGTCAATTTTTTAAAAAAAAAACATTTTATGTCTGTGTACCACATGGCTAGTGTTCACAAAACCTATAACAAGGCTCTGGTACCCAAGGAACTGGGCTTATGAATGGTTGTGAGTTGCCAAATGGTGCTGGAAATCAAACCTGGGTTTTCTGGAAGAGCAGCCAGTTCTCTTAAGCAAAGAGCCGTCTCTCCAGCCTTTTTGTTTTATAGGGTTATATTTGTTCAGTTTGTATAGTGTATGCATTCTACTCTTACAGATTTGTTGAAACTTGTTTTATGACCCAGAACTTGATTTAATTTCATTAACTATTTGCATCACCTTTAAAAGATTGCTTCTGCTGTTAGGTTGACTGTCTCTAAGTCAAAAATGGTTAGTTAGATTGATTGTCATGGTTGTGTAAAAATTCTCATAAGAAGATGGCAGACCAAAGTAAGGATATCACCTAATTCCATCCTGGTGAACCAGTAAGATTTGTTTGGGTGATTTCCAGGAATATAGGTGAATGGTAACTTACAGGAGCAGAAATGACCCAAAGATAATTGTATCACTATGATCTACCCCATGTCATGACTGCTAATGAATGCTGGAAACCTGGACTGCACTGCAGCTTCTTCAGGCAGTTTGCCTGGTTGATCTGAGAGCATCTCTCAGCAATCCTTACTGCTTATTTTAAGATGTAGTAGAAAGAGCCTAGAGAATCTGTTTAGTTTCAGGAACTTCCTGAAACCATTGAGTTGTGTTATTCCTGAACTTTAAGAACTTTCCTGCAGGATGAAATGTTTCATTTTGGAGGAAATGCTGCACAACAGCAGAGTCATCAAATAGTCTAGATAACTATTGGTACCTTTGCATTTAGTCTATGGTCATCTTACCATGAGATGATATCTTATTTGTTATAAAATATCCCTCTTGATCTCATATGAGTTTTTGTTATATTCTAGCTAATGCTCCTTACTTTTGTTTGCTGTTACATGTAGTATATTCTTGGCATCCGCAATAGTGTCTGGGTTTGGTGGCTGTATATGGGATGGATCTCCAGGTGGGGCAGTCTCTGCATGGCTTTTCTTTAGTCTCTGCTCTACACTTCATCTCTATATAGTCCCTTTACTCTTATCCTATCTGTGACCCTTTTTTTTTTTTTATAAAATCAAGTTTATTTGGGGCATTAGAAGGGGTAAGAAGGGGGTAGAGGCAGGGAAAGGAAAAGGACAGAGAAAGGTGGAAAGAGAGAGGAGAGAGAAAGAAAGAAAGAGATCAGGAACATGTGAAGGAGGGAGAAGACAGAAAGGGACAGAGAGAGAGGAGAGAAAGGAAGAGAGAGAGAGAGAGAGAGAGAGAGAGAGAGAGAGAGAGAGAGAGAGAGAAAGCCTCTGTGACTTCTTCTTACATGTAGTAGGTTTCTTGTAGCAAGAGCACACTTATATCTTGCTTCCCCTATCCACCCCAATGACAATGCTTGCCTTCTAACAGAAGTGTTTAAGCCATAAACATATCTTTTTTATTTGGTGTAATTGGAATTAAATATTTCATATTGTCATCAATTTTCTGTTTGTTCCATCTATGCTATATTTTTCATTTCTCTTTTCCACTTTTGGATTGAGTATTTTTCTTTTCTTTTTTCCTTTTATTGGATATTTTCTTTATTTACATTTCCAATGTTATCCCCTTTTCAGGTCTCCCCTCTGGAAAACCCCTATCCCATCCACCCTCCCCTTGTATCTGTAGGGTGTTCCCCCACCCATCTATCTACTCCCACCTTCCAGCCCTGGCATTCCCCTACACTGGGGCATCAAACCCCCTCAGGTCCAAGGGCTGTTCCTCCCACCGATGTCCAACAAAGCCATCCTCTGCCACATATGCGACCAGAGCCATGGGTTCCTCCATGTGACTATTTGGTTGGTGGTCCAGTCCCCAGGAGCTCCTGGAGTTCTCCGGTTGACACTGTTGCTCCCCCCATGGGGCTGCAAGCCCCCTCAGCTCCTTCACTCCCTTCTCCAACTTCTCCATCAGGGACCCCACACTCAGTTCAATGGTTGGCTGTGAGCATCTGCTTCTGTATTTGTCAGGCTCTGGCAGAGCCTCACAGAAAAAAGCCATATCAGGCTCCTGTCAGCAAGTGCTTCTTGGTATTCACAATAGTGTCTTGGTTTGGTGACTGTATATGGGATGGATCCCCAGGTGGGGCAGTCTCTGGATGGCTTTTCTTTAGTCTCTGCTCTACACTTCATCTCTATATTTCTTCCTGTGAGTATTTTGTTCCCTCTTCTAAGAAGGACTGAAGCATCCATACTTTGGTCTTCCTTCCTCTTGAGTTTCATATGGTCTGTGAATTGTATCTTGGGTATTCTGAACTTTTGAGCTAATATCCACTTATTGGTGAGTGCATACCATGTGTGTTCTTTTGTGACTGGGTTACTTCACTCAGGATGATATTTTCAAGCTCTATCAATTTGCCTGTTAATTTCATGAAGTCACTGTGTTTAATAGTTGAGTAGTATTCCATTGTACCACATTTTCTGTATCATTTAAAAAACTCAGGTGACAACAGATGCTGGCAAGGATGTGGAGAAAGAGGAACACTCCTCCATTGCTGGTGGGATTGCAAGCTGGTAGAACTACTGGAAATCAGTCTGGCAATTCCTCAGAAAATTGGACATCATACTGCCTGAGGATCCAGCTATACACTCCTGGGCATATACCTAGAAGATGCTACAACATGCAATAAGGACACATGTTCCACTGTGTTCATAGCAGCCTTATTTATGATAGCTAGAAGCTGGAAACAACCCAGATGTCCCTCAACAGTGGATTGAGTATTTTTAATGATTCCATTTTATTTATTGGTTTATTAGGGACACTCCTCTGCCCCTGCCCCCTAATTTTTGGTGGTTGATCTAGGGTTACAGTGTACACCATGAACATCTAGCTGGTCACCCTCACATGGTATTAGATTATGTATGTAGTATAGGAACATGCTGCCATAGTTCCGAATTCTATCATGAGTGCTATGCAGCACATAATACATCATTATCACTTTTCCTTTAACCAGTCAATCATCAGCTAAAGAAATGTAGAACACAAGGCACATCTTCTGTATTTCCTGTTACAAGGCTGTTGCTACAGCAGTGTTGTTACTACACAGTTCATCCTGTGCTGATCCGAACTGCAGACCTGGTGTTGTTTCCCTCTGGGAGACTGTGTTTCCCTAATGCTTCTTGTGCAGATATACTTGCAATGAACTCTTAAGTTTTGTTTTTTATTAAGTGAAATGAGTGTAATGAATAATGACAGTGGTGAAAGTAAATCCAAATAATTTAGTAACTGTAATAACTTTGTATTATAACACAGTGGCTTGGACTGAAATTAGATTCTTAAATATACATGTCAGCAAGATGGCTCAGCAGGTATGAATGCTTGCTGCCAAACTTGATTACCTGAGTTTGATCCTTTGTCCCACATGGTGGAAGGAGAGAACCAGTTCTTGCAAGTTGTCTTTTGATCTCCATATAAGTACTATGGCACACATAGGTGCACATGCTCACACATGTACACACACACACACACACACACACACACACACACACACACCAACTACTACCATTACCATTACCAAATAAAATCTAAAGAATACTGTTTCATACTGTTTGCAAGAAATCTACCTAGAATTATGTTTCAAGAAATGCTATAAGGAGAAAATGCTAAATAAACTGCTTGATCTACATTCACAGTGCATAAGATATATTTTAAGACAAAAACTATTAAGAATAAAGAATGTTAAAGAATGACCCAAGGAAACACAAGACATAAAAGTTCAGAACTTTGAAAGTACCTAATAAAAAACTTTGCAGTGCCCAGGGATTTAACCCCGAATCACACACACACACACACACACACACACCTACCTTTATAAGAGGTCATGAACTTGAGAGGAAATGGAGAGCATAGGAGAGGCTGGAGGTGGGAGAGATGGGGTGAGAATAATGCAAACACAATGCACTTTTCCATGAAGTTCTCAAATAAAATTCGCAAAAAAAAAAAAAAAAAAACTAAAAAGAAAGGAACTGAGGAAGCTGCAAGGTCTGTCTCCTCCCAGGACCCACTCACTGTCTATAGCACAATGCTCCAGCCTCTTAATATTCTGGGAGCTGAGGACCTCCGCTCAGGGCTGCATCATGCCTGAATGGGAGTGGTGCTGTGAAGGGTCTTGTGGTCATATGCATCACAGTCTCCTAATACAGCTCTTTCTGAGGGATACAAGCAAGCAAAAAGGATCTTTAAGAAAAGGACTCTAACCACAATCTAATAAATGTTTATTGATAGATAAACTCTCGGATAACTAAAGTCCTGATATAAGATCAGACGGTGCCAGCATGATATTAAGCCAAGTGTGTGTAACCTGAAGGTCTTCAGCACACCAGCAGTAAGCTACTAATTAATGCAGTGGCAGCACTGTCTCCCATGCAACAAAAACAGCAGTAGGCTATACTGTGTGCCTTTAACAGATTTTTATAAAGGTTTGTCAATGTCAAAGATATAAAATAAAGACCTAAAACTACAAACATATATTACGGTGGAATGGCTCAATATTACCAATAACATGTATACTCAGCTAACCCATAAAAGCAGCACATCTTTATTCTTGGAGGAAATTCTCTAAAATGATCTTGAAAAACAATTTTTTTCAAGACAGGTTTTTCCTGTGTAGCCTTGGCTGTCCTAGAAATCACTTTGTAGACCAGGCTGGCCTCAAACTCTCAGAAATCCATCTGCCTCTGCCACCTGGGTGTCTCCTGGTGATCTTGAAATGATTATGAAGGAGTAAAGCCCCTAAGAACATCCCAGGCAGTATTTGTGTGTGACTAATAAAGGGTGTGGCAGAGCTGTACCAGCGCCAGTGTTAGTCTAAAGCTCTGATGGATAAAGCTATAGAACTAGTAAGGGGTGGACACACAGCCATAGAGACAGAGCATAGATCCAGGAAGCCCCATTCTGAAACCCCATCATCTGAGAAAAGTCGTTACACTGACAGAGAGAACATGCATGGTTCAATAAGCTGTGTCCATGGCAACTGGTTCTCCATAGAGGAAGCTGAAGGTGGTTTTCTGCTTTACCATTCATAAACATTGACTTTTCAATGAAACACAAACTTGAATGAAATGCCATCAAACTTGAGGAATTGAGGCAGGAAGGCAATTCTTAGGGAACAAAATGCTACTAACTTGAAAGCCATCTTGAGTACTTAGTGCTATGGCTGAGTCACCTAAGACACCATAGACAAAGCAAAAGGCACAGCACAGAGCACAGGGTCTGCAATTCCACAGCAAGGAGTAATACACAGGTCACAGTAGGATGGAAAACCCCA
The DNA here is from genome assembly GCF_004785775.1 of Grammomys surdaster. Classification (NCBI taxonomy): domain Eukaryota; kingdom Metazoa; phylum Chordata; class Mammalia; order Rodentia; family Muridae; genus Grammomys; species Grammomys surdaster. The sequence goes on along the minus strand of NW_021604747.1, from coordinate 2,130,059 downwards.
CAGAAAAATGAGTAAAGATGTCAACAGAAAATTCTAGATGGGAAACCTAAGAGCCCATATGGAAGTGCTCAGCCACACCAGTAACCATGGAAATATAAATGGTAACAAATCACACTTCTAGACAGGCAAAATTTGAGTCTTGGAAGAGCCTGTTCATCCTGTCCTCTCCTGGTGGGAACACTATGAAGGCATGGTTGGAGAAGCTGTAGCAGTGACTCAGCAGCTCCGAGAGGCGCACCCATGACTTAGCTTCACTGCCTTCATCTGGGGTAACAGACAAATCTTTGCTAGGGATAGGGCCACACAGCCTTAGCAAAGTGATCTGTCTGACGTGCCAGCTGCTTCCACCCTAGATGTCTTCAGCCCTTAAGCACTGTCACGTCACCTTTTCTTTTTTTTTTAAACATGGTATGTTTTTAAAAAGTTTTTTATTGGATATTTTATTTATTTACATTTCAGATGTCATTCTGTTTCCCCATCCCTCCCCCAGAAACCCCCTATCTTACCCCCCTTCTCCTTCTTGCTTTTTCTTTATTAGTATTTTAAGTTAACATACAAAGTACTGGATTTTATTACAGCATCCTCATACCTGTGTCATTAGAGTTCTGATTTGTTTCCCTCTGCCCCTTCCCTTTCTTCCTCCAGCTAGTTTCCTCATCTGATTTCCTGTCACATGTATTTCGTCACCCTCCCTCCTCATCCTTTTTTTTTTTTTTTGTATTAGTAATGTTTTTTTAAAATGTTAATCAAAGGCTTTATAAGTTTGGAAATGCTCAATAACAAGATGCCCATACAATCAGAAGTGTAAACCCATACCCAACCTAGATATACTAACTATCTTTGACTGGTGGAGACACTCGAACATCCGCCTCCGTGTTTCTCTCTCTCTCTCTCTCTCTCTCTCTCTCTCTCTCTCTCTCTCTCT
>NW_021604747.1:2113569-2129124 GCF_004785775.1 Grammomys surdaster | reverse complement strand
TCTCTCTCTCTCTCTCTCTCTCTCTCTCTCTCTCTCTCTCTCTCTCTCTCCCTCTCTCTCTCTCTCTCTCTCTCATCTCCTGGCTCCTCCTCTCATTCTCCTCCTCCTCTCCTTATTCCTCCTCTCCTTATTCCTCCTCTCCTTCTTACTCCTCCCACCTTAGTTCCTCCTACATATCACCCTTCCTGTTAAAATAAAAACTTTTCTCTCAAAATACAATTAGAGCATAACTATACCAATTTGTATCAGTTAGGTTCAAGATAGACCTAATACCCAGTCCAACATTTTGTTGACTAACCAGAACCTCCATCATCTCTCCTAACTAAAAGACTTAATTCTGAACCTGGCTTTTTTCTTGGCTTTAGAATGAATATCAGCTGAAAACCATCCTCTCAAATCTTTCCTCTCAAAGTAAACAGCCGGAATTGTCTATGAGACCGTAAGTCTTCAACCCCGTCAGAAATCCAGAATGACTGAATTAACTGAAATTATGGGAAGCACAAAGCATAGCTTCTAAAATTTAGCCAATTTATAGAGACCTCTATAGACAGTCCCTATACTACAAAATGTTGGAGCATCCGATCTTAAGCCTTCTGGCCCAGGATCATCTGACAGACTTAGGGATGCAGAATTATTAAGGGCTGATTACTCTGTCTTGGCAGATAGAATCAGTCAACTATTCCACAAGTGTGTCCTTTTAAGGACAGTAATTTGTAGATGAAAAGAGGCCATTCTTGCCTAGTGGCTGTCTCACCACAACTGGAGTAACTCCAAAGATGCTCAGTTTCTTCTTAGAATCCAAGACAGGAAGCTGTCAGGAGCAGATAGGTCTCTAATCAAAATGAACCTTAATGCAGAAATGTTTGTAACATCAATTCTGTGGACTTCTGATGTTTTGAAAACCAACTATCCATGTAAGGCAATCTGGACTGTTGTCTGTTAACTCTTCTCAGCTATTTCTAAATAAAATATAAAAAACACCCTAATAATAAACTCAGAGCCATGAATTTGCTAGAGGCCCTTAACTCACGGGCTAACCATCTTGAACCAGTTAAAAATGTTAAAGAAGGACTGGGTCTAAGCCTTGTATTCCTAAATGTGTTATATAGACACAATGCCTATGAGAGTAACAATATTAATCTCACTTCTGTATCAATAAGAAACTCATACCAATGAAAACCTTAAATTTGAAATCAAAGTAAATTTTGTACCATTTAAAAAATTATAACTTCAGCTTTATAACAATTATATAGATTTCTACCAATAGGTTATGGCTATGTAATAAATCCTAGCTATTCCTCCCTGTTCCAACAAAACCACTACTTTTCCCTAGAAAGACAGCCCAATATTAACCACCTCAGTCCCCAAGCCCAGGGAATAGGGGCACCGACTCTTCATTAACTTCTTCAAGCTGGTTACGGGCGTTGAGATATTAGAAGAGGGGCAGAAGGAAGAGTAAATTGTTAAGCCTCTGATGTCTGTGTCTTCACTGCATCCAGCTGAAATTCCAGGACATCAGAGGTTCGAGCAGGTCTGCTCAGCTTGCTTGATGAGTAGATACACCAAGGCTGTGTATTCTTCAATATACAATACTCAAAACAAATTTTAGTATTAAGACAATTTTTCATTTGAATTCTGAAATCTAGTCTTCTGGTGGCCTGCCTCTGTCATGTCTAATCCATATAATTCTGGGAGTTTCTATGAGGGTGTGCACCCACCATCCTCCCATTCCCACCTCCCTGCTCTTGAATTGCCCAAACATAAGGGAATCCAAACTTTCAGGCACCAAGGCCCTCTACTTCCACTGATGCCTGACAACGCCACCCTCAACTACCTATAGAGGTGGAGCCATGAGTCCTTCCCTTTGTGTTCTTAGGCTGGAGGTTTTAGAATGGCTACTCCAGATTATTTCTTAGGACCATTTGCTTGAAAAAATTGTTTTCTAGCCTTTTACTGTAAGGTAGTGTCTGTCTTTGTCACTGAGGTGGGTTTCCTGTATGCAGGAAAATGCTGGGTCCTGTTTACGTATCCAGTCCATTAGCCTATGTCTTTTTATTGGGGGAATTGAGTCCATTGATGTTAAGAGATATTAAGGAACAGTGATTGTTGCTTCCTGTTATTTTTGTTATTAGAAGTGGAATTATCTTTGTGTGGCTATCTTCTTTTGGATTTGTTAGAAGAGGATTATTTTCTTGCTCTTTCTAGGGTATAATTTCCCTCCTTGTATTGGAGCTTTTCTGCTAATGTCCTTTGTAATGCTGGGTTTGTGGAAAGATATTGTGTAAATTTGGATTTGTCATGGAATATCTCAGTTTCTCCATCTATGGTAATTGAGAGTTTTGCTGGATATAGTAGCCTGGGCTGGCATTTGTGTTCTCTTAGGGTCTGTATGATGTCTGTCCAGGATCTTCTCATTTTTATAGTATCTGGTGAGAAGTCTGGTGTAATTCTGATAGGTCTGCCTTTATATGTTACTTGGCTTTTTTCTGTTACTGCATTTAATTTTCTTTCTTTGTTTTGTGCATTTGGTGTTTTGATTATTATGTAACAGGAAGTGTTTTTTTTTTTTCTGGTCTAGTCTATTTGGCGTTCTGTAGGCTTTTTGTATGTTTATGGGCATCTCGTTCCTTAGGTTAGGGAAGTTTTCTTCTATAATTTTGTTGAAGATATTTATTGGCCCTTTAAGTTGGGAATCTTCACTCTCATCTATACCTATTATCCTTAGGTTTGGTCTTCTCATTGTGTCCTGGATTTCCTGGATGTTTTGTTTTAAGAACTTTTCGCATTTTGTGTTTTCTTTGACAGTCGTGTCAATATTTTCTATGGTATCTTCTGCACCTGAGATTCTCTCTTCTATCTCTTGTATTCTGTCAGTAATGCTTGCATCTATGACTCCTGATTTTTTCCCCTAGGTTTTCTATCTCCAGGGTAGTCTCCCTTTGTGATTTCTTTATTGTTTCCATTTTTATGTCCTGGATGGTTTTGTTCAATTCCTTCACCTGTTTGGTTGTGTTCTCATTTTTATGTTTCCTCTTTAAGGGCTTCTACCTGTTTAGCTGTGTTCTCCTCAAATTCTTTGAGAGTGTTATTTATGTCCTTCTTAAAGTCCTCTATCATCATCATTAGAGGTGATTTTAAATTTGAATCTTACTTTTCTGGTGATCTGGGGAATTCAGGACTTTCTAGTGCGGGAGAACTAGGTTCTAATGATGCCAAGTACCCTGGGTTGCTGATGCTTATGTTCTAGCCCTTGCCTTTCACCATCTGGATCTCCTTAGTGCTACCTGCCCTGTCTCTGACTGGAGCCTGTCTTTCCTATTATCTTGGTTGTTTTAGAATTATGTGGGGTAGGTGTTACTACTGGGGTTAGAGCTAGGGCCCAAGATCTGCTCAGTGCTCAGACTCAGGCTGGCAGGAACCAGTGCTCCGGGACAGGAGTGAATTCCTGGGTCCCAGTGGGTTCCAGTTACTCCCTGTTTGGGGCAGGCATTGCTGTCTCCTTACCCAAGATACTGCCCAGGTTAGAGCTCTTGGGAGGCCTGCTTCCTCTAGGCTCTGTGAGATTGGGTACAGAGCTGTCTCCCAGGATCTGCTCAGTGCTCGAGCCCAGACCGGAAGGCCACATCACCTTTTCTTAAGGATCATATCCCATGTCCAGCATATGTAGTTTACTTTGTACTGATCTTTGTCGCCATCTGAGGCATTTTGCCTTTGTCCTTTTGATATCCAATGACACCTTCCCAGTGTAATGGTGTTCTATCACAGGGATTGTATACTTGTGGCAAACATAAAGGATGACGTCTTCTGCACATATTGGTATAAAAGGCAAGCAGCAAAAGAGTATGGTAGATTTCAAAGCATGCAATGGTGTGGAATTTAAGGATACCTACTGGGCATGTAACAAAATAATATCTGCATACTATTGTGACAGTGTCAGAAACATAGCTAACATACTTGATGTCATGACAACACATTGAACAACAAATTTACAAGGTTTAGTGATTTCAATGGCAGTAGTTTGTCATGTAACCCATAAACCTAGGTAGCCCAGCAGAGATGAATGCAGGCTCATTTATTTTATTTTTTATTTACTAATAGTAACTCTTATATCAAATACATGCAGTAAATATAGCTATGTGTCTATATGCATATATATGAGTTATAGGACGATTACAAGTTAAAGAGGCTGGAGCACAGGTCAAGAGTGTTCAAAAGTGGGAAGAAAGAGAGACAAGATAGAGACGGAGACACATATACAGAGAGAGATGGAGAGACAGAGACTGGGAGACAGAGATGGACAGAGATACACAGACACAGAGACAGAGTATTGATAAGATAAGAAACCAGACTAGTGCTGGGAGGCACAGCTGCTATGGAAAGTAGTGGGTCAGATCCAGATCCAAACTGGCAAACAGGTGACCGGCAAGCAATAGAATATGTTCTGTCAACAACCAAGAACAGAGCTGAACAGAAGTTTCAGGAACAGTGGGAAATCTTTGGTTTTTAAAAACCATACTGAGAATCAAGTGATTGTCTGATGTGAGTCTGTATCTTCCCACTGTTAGGTGTTCATCACATTCTGGGTTGTAGTTGAGGGAGCTCCACCCTTTCCTTGGACCTGCTTCCTCCGTGATGTTATACGTCTTTGTGCTCCCACAGTCACAACTCACCAATAAACTTACGGCGTGGCTCCTTTTCTGTTCCCAGGAACGAGTCATTTATCAGTATGTGATGGATGCTTTGTAGATGGCACAGATCCTGGGTCCTCCCAGGGGGCTGCAGTTATCTTCCTTAAAATTCAATTGAAAGGGAGTCCTAGGGCGGGGCACACCTGAATGCTGCTTTTGTTTTTTTACAGTGTAACACCAAGTAGGGTCTGGTCCTATCTCATATGCATGCTGATTTCACTCTAGGAGGGAGTGGGGTTGTTTGGGGGCAGATTTCAGTTTTATACATAATACATTACTTCATAGGCATGATTCAGGTTTGGCCAAATGTTAAGTTAATAGCGTTGGGTATCTGAAAATGTTTTACACTTTTGGAAAAGTTTCAGATACATGAATACAGAAGAAACACATAGGTTGTTCTCTTTATGCAAGCTTCCCCTTTGTTTCTGATGTCAAGATCACATTGGGAATATTCAGTTCTGTCCTCTTCTAAAGGCTGAGCTCAGTGCCCCGAGCAACAGCACACAGGTGTCTCTGGCACGGTGTATGTTGGGAAATGGAACTCTGCTGCTTTAGTGAATCAAGGTTCCTATTTTCCTATGGAGATGGGATATCAAGTACTAGAAATGGGTCCCTCCACAGTCAGCCTGAGGTCCTGGCCACTAACCATGCTGGGGAGAGTAGATACAGGCATCCTACCTATCAGATGGTAGGCATTTACCAGGTGAAACAAACTTCAGGGCTGAAGCACACACACATTTATCAACAGAGATAAGTTTGTATTGAATTAAGACGGACCACTCAGAAGGCAGATCCTAGAGAGTAACAGGGTTAAAAGTCATTGTGAAGCACTTTCTCCAGTCAAATGAGCAAATGAAACACCGTGCCCATCTGGTCCCAAGTCCCAGGAGCCATGTTAGCTGACAGCTTCCAAAAGGGCTGAAAAACATCCCCACGGGGTCTCGAGATGGCCTTGCTGCTGGCTGGAGGTAGTGTGGCCTGCTTACTGGGCATTTTAGTGACCAGATGTGTGACTCTTGGTGGAGAGATGAGAGTGAAAGTCTATCCACAGCAGATCCCGGACGAGACACCGGTGACGTGAGAGGAGCCATTCTACCAAGTCTACCTTGGTGGACCAAAGAGTTTATTGGGGTTACTTTCAGGTGTACTGACTGGCAAAGGGTTACTTATAAGATAGATGGCCTAAAAACTCACATGCCAAAAAGTCTTACCCCGGCACAGATGAGGATTTCCCCATGGCTGCACAGACAGACCTCTCTTCAGCTAACCATACACGCCCTGACTACCACAGTACCTTCCAAAACAGTGTGCAGCTGAGGCACAATTAGGTATATCTGGGGCCTCGTGAGGAGACCTTGTCTGGAAAGACCCTCCAAAGTCCCTATGTCTGTGGGAATGCTGACAGGCCCACTTTGTCGAGCATCTCTTGCTCCAATTAAGATGGCAATGGCCTTTGCTTGGAGAAGAGCAGCCTACAGTGTGAGAAGGCGCACTTCCTTGATAATAAAGGTGACATGTAAGTGGTCACAACCTTTTTATAGTTAAAATGCTACTTTAACAAGGTATATCTACAGGTGTCATGCCTTCAGAGACTGCCTTTACTAAGGATAGAACACTTTCCCTAAGAGGCCCATTACTACCATAGCTATAGTGGCCATTATTATCCTCAAACAACAGACGAGGCTTCGAAACCCCCAGATCTCCGCTAATGCTGCCTGTGGTGCTAATGGGAGAGGTAGGAGCTGGGCCGCCATAAATACTCTGACTTCTTTTTAGTGTTACTCATGGCCTCAAGCCACCTCCTCCTCCTCCCTTTTCTTCTCTCTTCCCCCATTCCCTCCCTCTGGAGACTGATGCCCAAGCATCCCTTTCTCACACTCTGGATATGAGATTCCCATGGCGACACCCTATGGTATCCTGTGTATTCAAGGGAGTGTTAAAACTGCGATTTCCAAGTACATTCCTAAGAGTCTGCTCTTTCTTATTTCCTTACCTTCTACTTTGTTTCACAACCAGCTCATACATGTTTATGGCAAGCCCTTCCTCTGTATCATTAAGAGCTGAGACAGTTCTGTTTAATATTCTCAAGAGAGATGTAAATCCTAATTTCCCTCAACAATTAATTGACAAAAGAGAAGTAATCTCACAAAAAGTAGAAGAAGCTATTACTAATCGATATATTATATAGTCTGATTAGTTGTCAACTGTGCTATAATAGTCCTTTGATAAAAGAGATAATTAATATAGATTTATATTTCTTTACATAGTGTCTTCATGACTCTCTGAGTGTGGAAGGAGCGACTGTTGGCACTTCTGTCTTGATTTTAAAAGAACTCTGAAAAATTGGCTTTAAAAACAGAGGAGGGGGAACGGTACCCCCCAAGAAGGAGTCCCCCTGAAATACTTTCCATCATGCCTTGTTCACTCTTAACTCTCTAAACTGAAAGTGCATGGCAAATCTGCTGCTGACTGCCTCTAGCATCACTGAGATCAATAAAAACTATGCCACAGATATGGAGAAGGAACCTCTTACCCTTGAAGGGAATAGCCCAGACCCAGTTCCCTTATGGGGCCAAGGATTGATATGCCTGTTTGATACCACAGAAGGCACAGCTAACAGGCTACCAAAAAGATTAATGAGATAAATAGATAGTCCCACAAAGCCAGGCCCAACCATAAATAAGATGAATAACAATTTACATCCAAGGAACAGAAATCTCCCTGAAAACTCCCTGAAAACTCCCTTCTTTTTCCTTTCCAGGTAAAAATGAATCACCCATAATGTCTGCTGTTAGAAGTTCTAATCCACATGCTGGCCTCCGAACTTATACTACTCAGACCTTTGAAGGGCCATTGACAAGAACATCAAACAGCTAGAGATTGACATCACTAATCTGAAGAAATCCCTCATTTCACTGTCTGAAGAAACCTCCAAAAATCGCAAAGATCTTTATTGGACTTGATTTACTCTATTACAATAGAAAAGGCTGTGTACATCTCTTGACTGTGTACAGCCCTTAAAGAAGAAGGTTGCCTTTACATAGACAAGACAGGGAGGGTTAAAGAGAGCATGAAACAGGTAGTGAAGGCCCTAAGAAAAATCAGAGGGAGAAAGAGACAGATGAATGCTGGTACAAGAATTGGTTTTCAGCCTCTCCATAGTTGCCAAGCCTACTTCCTCCCATCTTGGGACCATTATTTGGGTTCTTTTTGCTTATTTCTGCTGGTCCTTGGGCCTCAAATAGGCTGACTAACTCTGTGAAACAACAGATAAATAATTTGGTAGCAAAACCTATTCAGATGCATTATCATAAGTTAGCTATGGAGGACCACAAGACTCAAGATGAGGTCGTTACTTTATACAGGGTGTTCCCAAAACCCATCTCCACCCAACCTAAAAGAGGGGACTTCCACCCCTAGACCAAGCAGAGAGGGGCCACCCAGAAATCCCTCTGACTGGCGATTTGAATTCTTGCTTAGGCTGTGAGGCTAAGCACTGCAAGGGAGTATAAATAAAAGTTAAAAATATCTCTCTGGGTTCCCTGAGGGACAAGCCTGACTGCATAGGGGTTGATGTCAAAAGTATCCCCTCTCCAGGAAAAAGACATCAGGACAGGTATGGCCCTCATGCCTCACTGGACAACGACAGGGGGACTGGAGCCATTACAAGATTCCCTTCAACTACTGGAGGTCAGGCCTCTATCCCCGCCTTCGCAAGATTAGAATTGCCACAGCCCTTCTATACTTAGAGAAGGGAGGAGATGTCAGGGACATCCCTGCTTACACACTGAAGGCCTAAAATCAGCCATAGGCCTAAAATCAGCAGTAGACTTGTCATACATGTATACTAACACCAAGTCTTGGGTCTCTGTGGAAAAACAGATGAGTGAAACAGATGTGTGAAACAGATGGGTATAAGCTATTGTAAACAGGCAGCTTTCATGGAAATGTACCAGCCTGAGTAGTCATAGACCTTGTAAATAGGTAGCCTTGGCAGACAATACCAACTTAGATAAGGACAAGTGAATAATAGGCAGAGTCATAATGATCTGTCCCCTGAACCTTCACCCAGCTAATACCCTGTTCTGAACGATATCTGTATTCCCCCTGAACACCTACGCTCCAGTGTCATCCCCTTCCCCATGTCCTGCCTTTCTGTGTTTATAACCCCTGTGTGAATGAATTACGAAAAAAAAAAACTTGTAAAAAAAAAAAAAGAAAAAAAATACTTCAAGCTCACAAACAAGAAACCAGGTATGAATAAATAAATTTATATTTGAATTTAAAAAAAGGAAACAAAAAGATCTGAGACAGTGATTCCCAGTTCTTTCTGAAGTGCTGATCACATGATCAGATAGCCCCACAGGCAACATCTGGTTCCCATGTCCTTCAGCACTTATTTGTAGGGTCACCTGGGCTGGAAATTATTTCTGATCTTGTGATCTTTCTGTTTTCACCCTTCTGAGTTTTTAGGTTGCCTCCCCAAGTATTCCTGACTGGATACTCTCATTCCTTGGTGGTGGCTTCATGCAGGGTCTCCTCTTGCTTACTCATTTGGGATGAGGCATTCTTTCTCTGTTTTCAATTGAAAATACATTTTTTTCATTCAATATATTGTGATTATGGTTTCCTCTTCCCATGCCCTTTCTATTTCTCATTAGAATACAAACGGGCATCTAAAAAATAATGGATAAAAAGATAAAGTACAAATCAGAATAGGACAAAGCAAGAAACAGAAAAGAAGAGCCAAAGGAAAAAATATAAAAACATATATATGAACATACAGACACTGCGTGTATCAGTCACGGTTTTACTGCTGTGAACAGATACCATGATCAAGGCAACTCTTACAAAGGACCACATTTAACTGGGGCTGGCTTACAGGTTCAGAGGTTCAGTCCATTATCATTAAGTCAGAAACATGGCAGCATCCAGGCAGGCATGCTACAGGAGAAGCTGAGAGTTCTACATCTTCATCTGAAGGCTGCTAGCAGAATACTTGCTTCCAGGAGCTAAAATGAGGGTCTTAAAGCCCACAGCCACAGTGACACACCTACTCCAGCAGGGCTACGCTTTCTAATAGTGCCACTCCCTAGGCAGAGCATACACAAACCACGACACTGAGCTATACACATTTACATACACAGAAAACCCATAAAAAACAAAATCAGAAGCTATAATATATAAGCAAAAGATCTGTATGAAGGGGAGAAAAGGTCAGGCAAAACACCGTGAGACAATAAATCCCCCAGAATACTGAGTTTTGTGTTGGCCATTTACTGCTGGGCTTGGGATCTGCCCTTAAGTTTGGTTTGCATACCCAGTGAGATTCTGTTGGAGAAAACTAACTTTTCCTTTGTGAGCGTTTATCAGTTGGAGTTAGTTTCTGGGTTAGGGATGGGGGCTTGTATGTATTCTTGTCTCTATGCTAGGACCCCATCTGGCTTAGACTGGTGCAGGGAGTGTGCATGCTGCCGTCTCCGTGAGCTCACATGTACACCAATCCCGGTGTGTCTAGAAGCCTTGCTTCCTTGGCATCTTCCATGCCACTGGCTCTTACAACCTTTCTGCTGAGGAGGAGGCATGCTTGAGCCAGCTTGACTCTGCTGCATGTCCTCAACTAATACCAGGCCTGTTCCCTACAGAGCTGTGCCCCAGGAACCTCTGGCCTTGGCAGGAGCACCACAGACTGAGTCAGCACCTCCCATTGAGTGTTTGTTTGCTTTTGTGTCTTTGGCCATATTAATTTTGATTCTATGTAGCCCTGCCTCTTTTTAAAGAAAATCTGTGTGTAACTGAGATTTGGAGAGCAAGAGAATTCAGGAGTAAACTCAGAACTTTAATCTGAAGCTCAGAAGCAGCTGTTAATATTTTTTGGAATTCTCTAAACAGGAATAAATGTTTTGTTTTTCACCATTTCCCCACCCTTTTTATTTTATTATTATTTTTCACTTAAAAGTGGAATTCATAACATTCTTACTCCCTGTGAAAGTTTCAATTTCTGAGGGTATTGGCAAGATGGTTTGGAGTTTTTCCACATTTATTGTAATGCATTCAGCTATAATGGGTGGGGTCTGGCCCATTCCTGTATCAAGAAGACTAAAATTGGAGGAAGGGAGGGAGGGTTAAGAACTGCATTCCATGCTTTATCTTTAGCATTTACAAGAACCATATAAATGTATCCAAAATCCCCAAAGCAGGAAGCAAGTAGTAAAACGCATGTGTTCATAGGAAATTCCATGGCTATTTGCTTTGCAGTGTGTTCTGGGAAGAGGTAATGGCAGAGAGGAGGGGGCCTGTGGTCAGACACAAGACTATGGAGGCCACTGAACTCCACCAGGCTAGCATTGTATCCATCTTTCAGGTGCTTGCTTCTCCCAAGGGACTGTGGACAGGGTATCCCAGGGGGCTGGGAGTCTTGGCCACTTTTATGGTAGTTTGCTTCAAGATGGAATATTGGTATTTCTGGGTTTAGTGAAAAGGTCCCAGGGCTGAGAAGGTAGGGGTTGTATTCTCTGTCAGTGTCTTCCACTTTCCATAATAATATGGACAAAATAGTTGAGTCTGTCCCCTTCTGTGTAGCAGATGGCATGACACAAGGCCAGGAGCAAGGGTTTGGAAGATCTCTCTACCTGGGCCACAGGACTTATGCCGTTGAGTACCTTTGAAGCTTGATTGTTTGTAATGGGATCCAGAATTACTTGGCTCACGAGGATGAAATGAAGGACGCACAGTAAACACTTAGCATGAGGAACAGATTCAAGATCGTGTACTGTCTACCCTCATGACTTTATCATTAGGATCAGCAAAGGCAGCGGCCATTAGCAGGCAAGTCTGCAAGCCAATGGTTCTTTTGCTCCTGAGCTAAGTGCCAAGAACTTATTCTCCCCAACTCCCTACCCATCTCAGATAGAATACTTTGAAATTAACCTCCCAGTTCATTGTGTGTCTGTGCCTCTTAGGGTTTATTGAATCTGAATTCTACCCCAATCTTTCTGAAAAGCCACCATTTCCACAAGCTTAAAGTTAGAGAATACCTCTCCTCAGGGCTGAAGTGCTGGGCTGGGGCTGGGCGGTAGCCATGAGAGATGTGAGGCTCAGGGCAAGGAACCAGGCTTTCCTTCCTCCTCAGGTCTACTGGAAAAAGACACCACCCAAAGGAACCACTAGAAATCACTTACGCGAGTTAGGCGGAGAGAGGAAATTGCTTTTCTCTTTACAAATGACAATGAGCTGTGTGCCTCCCTGTTAATGGGAACCGTGTCTGTTGAAGAGAAAAGCTGCAATTGTGGACTGGAAAACTATGTGCATATTTTCAAACAACTATGACAAACTTAATCTGTACCTTTTGTTCTCCAGTAATGTAAATACGATTACTCTTCAAAATACAATTCATCTTAATTTAATTAGTTGCATTTTTCTTTTACCTCATTTATGACTTCCTGTGTTTGAGCTGTCTACCTTTTTTTCTCCCGTCCGTCATCACATCCTATCTTTAGAACAAGATTTTGCACAACTTGTTTGAACTTGTTATTCTCTAACTGTTGTGAGGGTCCTGGGTCTCTATGTCACCTTCTCTGCTGATGCCATCAAAAATGCAGCCTGCTTGTAAAAGTTCATCCATCTGTAACCTGTGCCAGCTGAGGCTGGTCCCTGACAATGCTGTGTGCTAAACAACATCTGTTTGAGTCCCTCCTCCTTCTGCTGGGCATCCTGTCTCATTCTTTTTTTTACCCACAAAGCACCTGAATTCTCAGGGCTGTTTCTGAACTTTCCTTTAGCATGACACATTGCTGCACATTTTCAGGGTTACTTTCCAAGTCAGACTCCACCCACAGGTCCCAGTCTGCATTTCATTAGGATTTGCCCTCCACTACTTGACCATTAGAGATCTTCAGTTCATTTCCTAGTGCCAGGATCCTGTTGATTTGCTGGCATGCCTCTGTCCAGTGTGATCCGTGTCTCCACCTATATAGGTGCACATGCAGACTACGGTGACACTGTGCAATCATTCACCTGCCAATTCCCACTGGTTCCTGTCTGTGCTGGGACACTTAAAGAAAAACCCAGCAACCGAGGTGCCTGAGGGCCTTCAGCTACTTGGGGTGCACACAGAGAGTGCAGTGGGAGTGAAGTGAGAGAGGTATGTCCCACACCAGTGTCCAGAGGTCCCAAGAGATGAGGCTTGAATTACTTCATGTTGAATGCCCTGAATCCATATTGAGTACCTGCTTTCCTTCCCATTCTTTCAGCCACAGCTGTCTTCTAGGTTGCCTGGCAATGAGCCCCCTTGCTTCTCATCTGGTGTCTTACATCATGATACGCATTTCTTCCAAGATCTATGTTGTCATTCCACACAGCTTTGTGCCCAGTTACTGGGCACATGATATAATATATCCTGAGCAGGAATGGGCTGTCCCATGTCAAGAAGAAAGGAGTTCTTTTTCCAACTACTACAGTGCCTGTCTCATAGATACTGGCAGAGTGATAGAGGAACTGGAGCCATTTTACTAGAGTACAAGGTAATTTTTTCCCAACACATGATCTCCTGAAATAAAAAGAGCAAGAATGGGGGGAGATTAATTACTGTCATGAATACTGGGGTGACTTGTCACACAAGAAGATACAATCAATATACTTGGGGTCAGTGTTAGCTTAGACACTGTATGCCAAATGCCTTCAAAATATGAACACCCCTTTCTTTTGGGGGCATACAGATCTTAGAAGTAGCTGTGGGTACTTTCACTGAGAAGAGGTGAGTTAGGAGATGGTCACAGCAACCATGGGACGCTCAATGGCAACTGTCTCCTTAAGACTGATGGAGGGAGATGCCATGGAACTTGGCTTTCTGTACCAGCTTGTTCATAATGAAAAAGTTGTAATAGCTTCATTTCAACACAGAAGCAAGTAATTATGGTAATGGGTAGTAAGAACAGCACTGGGATGATAGTGACTAGATTGTGCAAATTCCAACGGCAAAACGGAGCAGAAGCCAGTGGAGATATCTAGATGAGATCACGAGAGAGACTGGATAGAAGGCTGATGTCACTCACAGTTGTGGGAAATGGCTATCCCTTGTGCAGCATCCGAGGCTGTGTCCAAGATTATATGTCCCTCTAATCTTTTCCCTAAAGACCCCACAGCTACTTCCAAAGTACCCAAGAGGAAGGGAACATTCATAGCTTTTGAAGGCCTTTGAATAGTGTCTGAGTTCTCAAATGTGTTGATTGAATATCATTGGTTGATAAGTCACACCAATACTTATTAGCATGCCCCTTCTCCTGGGACATGTAAATAATACATCCTTTCAAAACATGGCCTTTGTGTGTTAGTGATCAATTGTTTCCACAGATTAAAATCCCTCAGATTCTTTTCAGGCCCAAATAAATACTCGATTATGTGAATGAACAAAAGAATACATAAATTAATGAATTGAAAAGCAATGTCCAGTAATCCTAAACAGCTTTTCTAAATCATGCAGCTAGGCAGCAAGCACAAACTAATCTCCCTCCTGCCATCTTTTTTTCTTTTTCACTTTTATTTACTTACTGATGCATTTCCTTGGGTCTCAAAATGTTTGCCACATTGATGTTCAAGAAGTCTATGTACAGTTGCAAAGTGGCAAATAGAAACACTACTTTCTTGTATTATAAATCTGACCCTGCAAAGCCCCTCTTTGAGCTACTGCACATTACATACAGTTTATAGTGTGCAAGTTTGTCTCCTTCATCATTGCATTTGCTTTTCAGGAGGTGTTTAGATGTCAATGTCCTGTAGGGCTTCTTGTTGCCATATTCAGTTCTGGGGACTGAATCCTAGGCCTTGGGTAAAGCATGCATTCCAGCCCTATGCTTCCCTTCCAGCATGTGTTCTTCTTTTACAATGTTGTTTTAGGCTTTGCTGACAGAACCTCCTGTTCTTGTTGCAAGTGCCCTGTAAAGGCCCCCAGAGCTACCATTGTATGTATAGTCAAGGCAGTTCCTGACTTCTATGTCTTCCAAGTTTTGAAATCATTGCTAGGAGACTTAGGTGGGGAAGGATAGAAGCAGCGTCTCGAGTATTTTCCATGTCTTTTCTGCTCTTCCCTCACTGGTTCCCTTCATGAAGAGAAGGCTTGGGATGAGGCAAAAGGAAGGCAGCAGAAAGGCAAATTTTACAGTGAGACCTGACTGGTCTTGGGCCTTCCTTCTCCACATCACTGTTCAGTGGAACACAAAGCCGGTGGAGATCAGGGGCTGATCGTGTTCAGCAATCACACATCCTGAAAGGAGTATATTTCACGAACACGTCCCAGGGGAGACAGGGATTGATGTGTGAAAATGATCAAGTATACTTACATGGTGTGGGCCAGACACATGATGTGGGTTCTTGTTGAAGTCAAGAGCCATAGGAAACAGGAGATGTGTGGAGTGGCCACCAGTGTCACAGAGTGCCACATTCCACTGGATTGCACTCGCAAATGCTGGCAGAATGTGCGACAGGAGCAAGTGACAGTCATTTATTAGCACCATCAGGTATTATGCAGTGTAATAATCACAGCCGCCACACACCGATGTGACTGGTGATGCGGTGGGCCTGTTTACAACAGTGGTAGTGTGACCATGTTCTAATGCACTGGGACAAGACATTAAGATAGCTCAGTGCTGTGGTGCACAGCTGGAATCACAGACCTTTACAGTAGAGGTAGGATCTCTCACATTTGACCAACTTGGGCTACAAAGAAAGCCTCTGTATGAAATAAACCACAGAGAAGAAGGGGATGGGGCGGGGGGCTGGACAACTATCATGTATGTGGTCTCTGCATGTTCTGTAATACTTCAGAACAAAGTTTGAGGTCAGCCAAGTCTGGAGAGAGAGAGAGAGAGAG
>NW_021604747.1:2110407-2113169 GCF_004785775.1 Grammomys surdaster | reverse complement strand
GGGAGAGGGAGAGGGAGAGGGAGAGGGAGAGAGAGAGGTGTGTGTAGGGGGAATTGCTTCAATTTCATAAAAAGGCAGTTTCATAAATAACCATTGCCTTGGTTAGTGGAGAGAAACTAGGGTACACAGGTAGCTGTGCTATAGCACAGAGTGAGGAGGAAGCAGAATCCGAAAGGACTCAACACTGAGCACTGACACTAATTGAACACAGTCCCACTTGGGCCAGGGAGAAGCTCAGTGGTTAAGCACTGTTGCTCTCGCAAAGGATCCAGGCTGGGTTCCCAGTACCGCACTGGGTGGTTCAAACTGCCTGTAACTCAGTTGAGGGATCCATTTCCCACTCGGCCTCCATGGCACTGCACACACATCATACACAGATAAGAAGGTACATACACATAAATACAATTTCTAAACATACTCAGTATTTTTAAAAGTACTATTATCTTATTGAATCATTACATTGAATATAAGAAAGGAGATGTAATTCATCAATTACTTTGTGTATGTGTGTAGGCAGACAGATGCCATGGTGCCTGTGTGCAGGCTAAGACACAACTTGTCGGAGTTACTTCTCTCCTGTCATGTCCCCACTTTGTGGACAGATGCATTATAATAAAATATGTAAAGACATCCTTTGCAAAGTTACAGTGGTAAAACCTCCATCTACTGAGGAAGCGAAGACGTAGTCTGACTACATCTAACGATGTCTAAGTAAAGGAAATGCTGTTGTAATTCAGGGCAATGGAAGGAAACTCATAGCACGGCCCAGTGGGATCTGTGTTCAATTAGTGTCAGTGCTCCGTGTCCAGCCCTTTGGGGTTCTGCTTCCTCACACTGCTGTGGAACAGCTACCTGTGTTCCCAGGGTTTCTACATGTTTTATTTTTGTTGTTGTTGACAGAGAAAACATCCATGCCCAGATGATCAAAGATCTCTAGATTCCTATTTATAGATTTCATAATGAGATCACTTGCATCTCAAATAAAGGCACAGCAGACTCCTGAAGCCTGTTTTTAATTTTGACTCACTGCTCTCTAGATCTAGTTTCCAAAGTTTATTTTTCATTGCATTCCTGGCTTAATTTTACTTTTGCTGAATCATAAGTATTACTCATTCTTGGATTTCTACTTAGCTCTGGTGGGAGAAATAAAGTTTGGGGTGTGTGTATGTGTGTGTACTCCTGGGGGTGCATATGTGTGTACGTGTCAACATCATGCGTTGTGTCTCAGGACATTCCCAATTTGTTTTTTAAGCAAGGCTCTCCCGTGGAATCTGGAGATCACCAGTTTGACTAGATCAGTCTCAGGGATCTGCCTGTCTCTGCTTCCCCTGCATTTGGATTACAAGTGCATGCTCCCATGCCCAGATTTTTTCACACAGGTTTTGAGGATCAAACTCAAGTCTTCATGTTTGTGCAGCAAGCAGCTTACCAACTGAGCTTTAAAGCTCACGGAGGAGGATGTGCCCACTGGTGTGTTAGTGGCATGAATGTTAGGGGGTTAACCAGTCACTTTGTGATTGATTGGGTTTGAGGTTTTTCCACAGAAAACCTCATGCTTGCCTGATGAAAGGGTGATTTCAAGGGAGATCATAGGCCCCAGTGAGGAACCCATCTCTGCTGTTTTGCCAAATGGTCACATTGTCAGGCTTGCTTCTGAATATTTTTGCGTATACCCACGTATACAGTATCACAAGTCCTATTTTCAGTCTCAGTCAGAGAAATTGCATTTTACAGTGAGCAGCAGGACAGAGATTCACTGGCAAGATGCTGAGAACAAGTTACTGCTGAATGCCTTGCCTTAAATAAGACACGTAAATCACCCCTCTAAGACTCATGGAATGCTGTGGAACAGGGGCAGCATGGAAGAGCCAGAGGGTAGAGAGGGATAGTGAGAAACGCTATCTTTGGACATGACAGGGCTGTTTTACCTGTGAACTCACAGCAGCTGTGCCTCACAAGATGTTTGCACATCAGGCCTAGCACATTCCAGCATGGTGGTGGGGTGGGGGTGGGGGAGTGAGGGTGGGGAGGGAGGGGAGGGGGAGGCTCTCGAGGCTTTACCCCCAGCTGAGGAGCTCATGGTAGTTAATAGCTCCTAGTACAGAGGGAATCCACTGATAAGTAACCACACACACACATGCAAGCAATCGTAATTACATTTGGTGGAAACACACACACACACACACACACACACACACACACACGTTGTGAATGGAAAGTAGGAGCGTGGTCTGTTGGGAAGGAGAAGGGAGAGGGATACCATAGGGAACACAGGGATGAATATGATAAAAAATATATTATGTACATGTATAAACTTACCAAAGAATAAATAAATATTCAAAAATTTTATTTTATTTTATTTTATTTTATTTTATTTTATTTTTTGATACAGGGTTTCTCTGTGTAGCCCTGGCTGACCTGGAACTCACTCTGTAGACTAGGGTGCCTTCAAAGTCACAGAGATCTGCCTACCTCTGCCTCTCAAGTGCTGGGTTTAAAGGCGTGCACCACTGCCTAGCATAACATTTTTTTTTTTTTCGAGTCAGGGTTTCCCTTTATAGCCCGGGCTGTCCTGGAACTCACTCTGTAGACCAGGCTGGCCTCGAACTCAGAAATCGGCCTGGATTCCTAAAATACCTTGCATGAGAAATGTTTAATTTGTGACTAGGTTTTAGATAGTCTTAGTTTGGGGATGGCTGCTCGCTTGCTCTCTCTCCTCTTGTGCTTCCCTCCCTCCCTCCCTCCCTCCCTCCCTCCCTCCC
>NW_021604747.1:2065565-2110307 GCF_004785775.1 Grammomys surdaster | reverse complement strand
CCCTCCCTCCTTCCTTCCCTCCCTTCCTCCCTTTCTCCCTCCCTCCTTCTCTCTTTCCCTCCTTTCCTCTCTCCCTTCCCCCTCTTTCCTTCCCTCCCTCTCCATTTCTTTTCCTCCCTCCCTCCTTCTTCATCTCCTTCCCTTCCTCTAATTTTTCCTTCATCCCTCACTCCCAGTTTTTTTCTTTTTCTGGTCCTGGGATGGAGAGTAAAAGTTTTTGCATGTTGACACAGGTATCTATCACTATACCCTCAGGTTTCTTGTGTGTGTTTTTTATTTTGAGAAGGTGTCTCACCAAGTTGCCTAGGCTGCTATTGAACTCACTCTGCAGCATAGGCAGGCCCTGAACCTGCTTCAGCCTTCCCAGCCTCCCCAAGGAGCTGAGGTCAGAGGTGTATCAGTGTTAAATGACTTGCAAACCTCACTTTGGATCTTGGCACCTTAGACTGGCTGACTTTTATATTAAAATGATTTGAGCGAAATCTCCAATCTCTTCTTCATGGAGACACAAGAAACTACAAAAGCAAAATGCATGCTTCTGTACACTATACTGCTAGGTTTGCGCAACCAAGTGGGCTGTCAAGAGTTAACTCTGTCTGCTGCTTTGACTCTGAGTGGCCTGATGAGAAACTATCCCATAAAATCACATCACATGCTTCTCATAGATGCAGCAATGTCATCACCTCCTTGCTGTGGTGCATTCCAGAGCACCATGCCAGAGACAGAGGCCACAGCACCAGTTTCACCCTGGAATCAATGTGGTGGCGATTGTCTGCACGGAGCCTGTTTCTGTTAGTGAGCAGAGGCTTTTCTTGGGAGAAGAAAGCCAGCCAAGATTATGCAAACTCACAGTGGAAGAAGATCACAGGAGGAGTTTGAACTGTAGAAACTCGTGTTTTCAAAGGTCCCCTGTGGTGTTCTTTTATGCCTAATGCTCACTTAGAGAAAAAGTAATGTAGTCTCTAAAGCTAAACCAGAACGCCACGCAGCTAGTGAACACTGTGTGTCTGTTTAAGGGAAGCCCTGTCATGGAGAGGATCTGAAGAAGCCTGCTCATTTGGAAGTGGCTTCCACCTTCTCTCTACAAGGGACATTCCCAAGGTGGGGACATGCTCAGCTGCCCTGAGTTTTTCCACATGGAAGCTGTAGCCATCTGCAGTTGTAAACCAAAATTCTTTGACACGTAAACCCCAGATGGTGCTTTGAATTTAAGGCCCATATTGCACGCAGATTTCTGAAACATGTGGTTTATTTTTTTTTTCTTATTGTTAATCAAAGCATGTTCATTTTTTGGATGAAAAAAGAAGATAAATATACAACAAAAATCGTAACCCTAAGATTCTTAACATGTTAGCAAATTTTTTTCTAATCATGTTCATTATATGTAGAACGTTGTTATTATTATTTACAAAAATGGGATTGTACCCTGACCTGCTTGCAGCTGCATGGTGTCCTACATATCCATTCCCAGCAGGCCATGGCTCACAGGGGACCTGAACATTACTTACAACACAGTACTTCACTGACTTGGTGTTCAGAACACGAAAGCAAGAGAAGAGCTGCTGTGTGGGCTGCGCCCTGTTCACCCTGCATCCTCTCTGCTTCTCACATCAGCCTTCAGGGATGCTTCTTTGCTTCCTCTTTGGAGATAAGGAAGCAGATTTAGGCTGAGAGGAGATTAAACTTGGATTCACTTAACTCCAAAGCCAATTTTCCAGGGCACCATGGTGTATCCAGCTGCCACGACCTCTATCTAGGTCAGAGGGAATCTGAGGTAGAGGCCGCATGGAGAGGAGATACTTCCACTGGGGATGGAGGAGATTCAGAAGAGGAAAAACAATGAAGACATGCAGTAGCTCAGGGGAGGAGGTGCTCAGGCTACACCCTGTTACAATTCAGTCACCAATAGCTGTCGCTTGAGCCTAGGTGGGAGAGGCCAGATGTGGGGTAAAGGTGAGAAGGCACAGAGGCTTTCTTGGCCTAGAGCTAGCCCAGGAGGAGCCTCAAGGTTGGTGATGGTTGGGTTTGACATCAGCTTGCAGATCTTTGTAGACCCCAAGCCTGCCTCTCTGGGGAGTCCTTCCTGTCACAGAGTAGTGGGGTCCTCTTAGCACATTCTCTGAAAACTATGGAAATTCATACAGACTATTGACTAATGAAGATCACTGGCTCACTGTCCTGACTCTGTATACTTTAACCCATCACCAGGAGATGGGGAAGAAAGGCGAAGCCATCAGCTTGCAGGCACTTTAATGGGACACACATAAAGAAATGGTTGTAACACAATAACTCAAGTGTGGTTTTCTGTTTGTGCTTCTGTTTGGGCCTGGAAAGGCAGGCGAGTGTCCCCAGAAGGAGGTTTGAATTGGGCTTCGAAGGATAAACAGCAAATGTGCTCAGAAGGAAGGATACTTGGAAATAATGGTGGCCAGTTCACTCGTGCTGAGTGAGGGAAGGCCAAAGTCGGGGGAGGGGGCTGTAAGACAGCTGGGCAACTTCTGTGGCAGCTGGCTCATCAGATGGGGAACTGTTTAAAGCAGGTTGGGGCCCTGACATGGTCTATGTTCTGGGCAGATACACTTGCTGAGCGTGAGGAGGCTGGTGAGACCCTCGGCTAGTGAGGAAGAGTTTGTATGAAGGAGGTCTCTTTTAAGAATTCTGGGAAAGAACAGATATGGTCTCAGGGACAAAAGGAAGACATTCTTAGGGAAGCCTGAGAGTGTATATGATCTGTAGAGAAGCTGGGAGGTGTGGGTTCCCCCAACTTAGCTTTGGTCCTTGCCAGGAAGCCAGCGACAATACATGATCTGGATTGTCTGTCTCCTATCCAACCCTGGTCTTTGCCCTGAGGTCTGTGGGCTCCCTGTGCTAGAGGGAGTTTGAGCTTCTTTAAAGGAAAGGCCTTCAGTGTCTATGAATGGCATCAAAACATTAGTTGACCAGTCTGGTCTAGCCTGGGAGGAGAAAGGCCCTTGGCATACTTCTCTGTGCTGTCTTTCCAAGGGCAGTCAGGCTTATGTAAAGGTTTTGCTATCAGGGGCAGGGTACCCCAGGAGACTGACCCTGGGGAGATGCTCTGCTCTGCCTGAGCAGGCAGGTCTGCTCTCATCTGGACCTGGGGAAGAGTCCCAGGAGATTCTAGGGGGGTGAAAGCCAAGGAGAGGGCTAGGGATAGCTCACCAGACAGACTGAAACTGGCTTCAAAGAGACAACAGCACTATTATAGGCAGGGATACAGGAGCAAGATTGTGGGTTCAAATCCCAGCCCCAGCCTCTCCCTGCTGTGTGTGTCAGGAAGCTATGTTATTCTTCCTGTCTTATGTCTTCATCTGGCATGGGGAGAGTGGTTTCATGACTGTTGTTGTGAGATAGGGTCTCACTATGTAACACTGGTTAATCTCGAGCTAGAGATCTCCTGCTTCAGTCTCTTGAGCACTTGGTGGGTGACAGGCATGCACAGCCACGCCTGGCATAGTTATGAGCCTCACACTGAGTGCCCATGGAAAGGATCCCCTGAGTTGTTAGAGCCTGAGTAGCGCTGCCTCTGCCTTACTCTGAGCAGTGAGCTCTTGGGAAATCAGTCCGTCTTGGCTCAGCGATTTCTAAGGCTTTTCCTTCCTCCACTAAGATAGGCAGAGCCATGACGCAGAGGTACCGCTCTTTTCCCCTTTCCTGAAGGCCCAAGGACAAACCCATGTCTAGATCTATCAGAGGAGGGTGAGGAGGATCACAGCACCTCACACAGTCAGGATATGCCAGTGGGATAGCTGAGACAGCAAGGGAGGCACCTCTGTGAAGACTCTTGCTGTACTTGGACCTCTCCAGATCACCCTTTCTCCGGAACATCAAAGTGACTTATTTTATCCGTTTTGAATTTGAGTTCCAGGAATATTTAATGGGGTGTGTCAGGGCAAAACACTTATAATTTGTAGCCTCTCTCCAAATGAGACAGGGCAGGCTCCTACTTTAGCCAAGCTTGTCAGCTGCAGCAGCTGGTCATGTCCTCTTTCTGTGACCTCAGCATCTGCCTTTCTGTCTGAGTTTGGGGTTCCCCAAATGCTCCCTCTCCTTCAGGGCTTTCCTAGAACACCAGGGCAACCTGACCCATACAGAGTAAAGATATCTGAACTGTGAGAGTCTGAGATCAAAATGAAATCATTTTTCTGTCAGCTGGACCTATAGCTTTAAATGATTTCAGTGATCTCTGAGTGGGGATGTTGAAGCTATCGGATGGCAGGAGTGTGGAAACATGGAGGGGAGTCCTTTTCTACCAAGTGGTTCTCCTTAGAAAATGTCCTTATGTCTCCTCTGGGCAGCTCCACCCACGAGGGTCAAGCCTTGGAGTCTTTCTGTCTCCACGTGGGCGAGGCAGCTCGCAGGCCCCAGTACATGGTTTTGTCTTCCCTCTCTTTCCCTGAGAAGTTTCACAATCGTGTTCTAATGTAAAAAATACTGTCCAGTCCTGTGGCCCCTGAGAGCTTTGCTGAGCCGTGACGGATGGCTGTGGATACAGTGGAGCAGGCCGACATCACCCACGCCTCTCCCTGGCTCCAAATGGGACCGGTGAGGCCAGCCTGGCTTGGATCATTTGTCTCCAAGTACCAGGGGATTTTCAAACAGCTGTGGAACCAACCGTTTCCAAGCGGAGCATAGTTCTGGCTTGTGGTCATAATAACACACACATGTGCTCCACAGCCGGCCCAAGTTCCCAAGGCACTGGGTGTGGTAGCCTTTCCTGCTTGGGATGCTGTGTCACTGCCTGGGTCTCTGTTTCTTCACTTCCACCCCAATGGTGAAACCATTCCGAACCAGCGTGAGACCTGAATTTGGGGCACACTTGAGTATAGGGCATTTCCCTTCTGTAATGGTTTGAGAAAAGTTCCCCACAGGTTTCTGCTTTGAAGGCCCTGTCACTGGTTGATGACACTGTTTGGGGGTTATTAACCCTTAGGAGGTAGGCCTGGCATGTGAAGCTCTATCTGAAAGGCTTTTGACTTTAGTACTTCCCTCTGTTTCCAGCTTCTGCAGGTCCAGACAGCCACCTCCTCAGGCTCTTTCTGGTCTTGACAGAATGGTTCCCCTGCCTTCCTCTCCAAGGTAGACAAAATCCTTGGAAATAAGAGCCCAGACAAACTTTTCCTTCCATAACTTGTTTTTGTCAGGTAGTTTGGTCACAACTACATAAGAGATACACAGCACTGGCAGAGGCTTCATGTGCCTCTGAAAGCATGCGTCTCACTCCCTCTCCTTCTGTACCCCTCCCCCACATCATCCTCTCTCTGTCTTGAGTCTTTTTCTCTCCTGTCCTTCCCTAGAGAGGCTTTATCAGAGAAGGAAGGACTAGGTCTCAAGTCCTTAACCTAGCCCTGGGTGAGGTCAGTGCAGAAATTCCACAGAATTTGGGTGGCAGCAACCATTGCCTGCTTCCTCTCAGAGGCCCAGCATGGCTCCCTTTTGGGTGTTCTATAATCTGTTGGCAGTCCAGCAGAGCCTTGGCTGCTTTGGCTTGCTGGGCAGAGTCAAAGGAGGAGACACTGCGTCAGGAATGGTGACAGTAGAGGCCTTGAGCAGTCTGGAACTCAAAGTAAACCTCCAGGTCTGAAAGGACCTCTAAGTCAGCACAAGACACCAAAATCAAATCCTCAGCACAAAGGATATTTTTATTTGTCCCAGAAGGACAATGGGCAGAGAATGAGAGACAAAGTCAGGAGACAGGGGATGAAGGAGAAGGGAAGAGTAACAAGGGAAAGGGGAGGAAGAGGGCAAGGGAGATGGGAAAGGAACATCTGCCCCAGCAAGACAAAGGACTGCTCTGGATAGAGAGAAGACAGCCGTGGCACATAGGAAAATGGTAGTTTATAAAGGTACAAGGAGAAACCCTGTGTAAGGGAGAGGTGTTTAATTTTAATTTGGCATGTTAATTAGGTGACCCAAAAGGGGCTTTTGATTGCTGGATATCATAACTTTGATAGCTGGACCTTGGTAGTCAGCCTCAGGGGTAGGAACTGGTCAAACAGGGGAATAGATCTTGGTGGCTAGCTTTAGGAATGTAATCTAACAGTTTAGCAAGGCAGGGTGAATTGGGGAAGAGCAAGGCCTGCCAGAGCCCATCAAGGTCAGCCTTGGCTGGACCGGGGTTTCTAGAGAATATGGTGTGAGTGGAGGGGTCAAGAGTGACTGCCCAGAACACGGTGAGAAAAGAGACAGAGACACTGGCGGCTGGAGAGATGGTTAAGAACACTGGATGTTCTTCCAGAGGACCAGGTTCAATCCCAGACCCCACACGGATGCTCACAACTGTCTATACCTCTAGTTCTAGGGATCTAATGCCCTCATCTTGTCTCCTCAGACACCAGGTATGCATATGGTACACACACACACACACACACACACACACACACACACACACACACAGGCAAAACACCCAAACACATAAATAAATAAGTAAATAAATGAATAAATACTCTATAAAGAAAGAAAGACACCTGAGTGAGAACTTGCATGTCAGAGGCTGACGCTTAGCAAGATGGCAGCCAAGGGCAACAGAAGAGCAAGGAACAGGCATGGGACCAGGGTGGGAGCCACAAACCCAGAGGGAGAGGAAGAGAGGGCCTGTGAGAGCAGGGTCTCTCCAGGTTCTCACTTTCCCACATGGTTCTAAGCTGAGCAGGGGCTGTCTTATTTTGGGTTTTATTGCTGTGAAGAGACACTGTGACCACGGTACTTCTTATAAAGAACGATATTTAAATTGAGCTGCTTACAGTTTCAGAGGTTTAGTCCATTATCATCAGGGCAGGAAGCATGGCAGCATGCAGGCAGACATAGTGCTGGAGAAGGAGCTGAGAGGTCTACATCTTTATCGTCAAGATTCAGGACACTGTGTGCCACACTGGGTGTAGTTTGAATATAGGAGACCCTAAAGACTGCCCCCATAGTGACACACTTTCTCCAACAAGGCCATTCTTTTTAATAGTGCCACTCTCCGTGGGCCGAGCATTCAGACACATGGTGGAGGAACTAATGGTTTTTAGGGGAGATAAACAGGTCCAGAGAGACAGTTAGCCTGAAACATAGCCGGGAGGGGAGCGGGACAAAGACTGTAGGGCTACTCTGCAAAAGGACGGGGAGAGAGTCGCTGGTGATGGAGACCCTTCTGGCAGATCCTCTTTCTGTAGGTAAATCTTGGAAAAAGCCTCTCCCTGTAGCTTTGGGGTGTCACTTTCTGAGCTCCAGCGGAGGGCAGGAGAAAAGGAAAGATGGGGCACAGAAGAGCAAACAGAAAGTCCTTGTCTTGCTTTGGTTTACCAAGGGCTGATGTCTGATACTCTAGTTTCTCTCTCTCTCTCTCTCTCTCTCTCTCTCTCTCTCTCTCTCTCTCTCACTCTCTCTCTCTCTCTCTCTCTCTCTCTCTCTCTCTCCCCTCCCCCCCCCTCTCTCTCTCTCTCTCTCTCTTCCTGTATTGCCTTGCCACGTCCTTCCTTCTTGGAAGAGTTCTGTGAGAAGGGCCACAGCCAAGCTTGTCTCCAGCAACCCGAGGAAATGAAACCCACGATCATCCCACCCGAGATCATTCTCCCCGTGCAGCTGCAGCCAAGCAGCCTCAGGAAGCCAAACCTCTAATCCCCAGGCTCCGCCTCTGCGAGCCCATGTTTCCTAACAAGAAATGCAGATTCCCCCCCCCCCCCCCAGGCTCACCTGGGTGCGGTCTGTGGCGCGTAGAACTGAGAGCCAATCCGTAGCTCATCCAGCAGGGTCCTCTGGGCACAGAAAACGGTTCAGCCCATATTAATTGAATCAAAGTCAAAAATCTGATCTCTAACATTTGTAGGGCCCTGCCCAGATGCGGAAAAAGCCACACACCCGCACCCAAGAAGGCAGACATTCTGAGTCCGTTTCTCTGCAGCTTATTTTGCTCGAGCCCTGGCTTGCTGTGTGCCTTCGTTTTAAGTTTTCTGGATGGTCCCTACCTTGTCCCTCACGTGGCAATTCCCTGCTTCTCCAGGACTGTGCCTCAATCTTGCATAGGATAGTGTTTCACTGACAGAGGCCACGGGACACAGCAGCTACCTCCCTGTTCCTTTGCTGCTACTGCTGCTAATTCTGGCTTCTGTTCTGAGGATATGTTAGTAAGGACAGCAGCCACAAAGATCAGGGTTCTTTCTGTGCTCAGTATCGGCTCTCTGAAGATGATACTGATGTGGTGCAGGACAACAGTGTCCAGTGTGATGTGCAAAGATATCAACAGGAAATACACTGAGTGGAACATGGCAGGGTGCTGTTGGCCGAGAAAAAACAAAAAAACAAAAAACTGCTTCCTCACCTGGTAGTGGTGGCGCACACCTTTAATCCCAGCACTTGGGAGGCAGAGGCAGGCGGATTTCTGAGCTCGAGGCTAGCCTGGTCTACAGAGTGAGTTCCAGGACAGCCAGGGCTACACAGAGAAACCCTGTCTCGAAACAAAACAAAACAAAACAAAACAAAACAAAACAAAACAAAACAAAACAAAAAAACAAACTGCTTCCTCTAAACCAAAACTTCTTAAAAAATAATATTTGTATTAATTTTGTGATATTTTCTCCCCCCACTCCTTCCTAACTCCTTCCAGATTCACCTCCCCTCCTAACTTCCTGTCCTGTGTTTTTGTTGTTGTTTTTAATTAGCCCACTCTGTTGGATGTGTGCTGCTCATCTATCCTCATGGGTATGAAGGCATCCGCTGAGGCATGGAGTACTTACCAGGGCCACACTGTTAGAAAGGGGACTCTCACTCTCCCAGAAGACCCCTGCTTAGCTAGGGCTGGGGCTCATGAGCTCTCCCATCCATGTTGGATTGTTAGTTGGCTTGCTCATGTGTGGTCTTGTGTGGGTAATCACAGCTATGAATTCATGAGTGTGGCCATATTGTTAAATGCAGAAGATGGTGTTTTACTTGGGTCCTCTCTGATCTCTGTGGATAACCCTCCTCTTCAGAAATGTTCCCTGAGTCTTAAACCAAGGCTTTTTGAACATGTTTCCACCCTTGACACATTTATGTCATTTAGCCAAGACATTTTATGTGTCACTGGGCACACAGATGCATAAAATTGGCATAGAAGTCAAACACGGGCTCATCATCAATCATTAAAGAAATGTATTCGTTCACTTCATCTCTCCCCCTCTCCAGGAATGTGTGTACACATGTGCGCGCACGGCCTTCTGTTGTATGTATGTTCATGCCTGAGTGCGCATGCCATAGCACACACATGGACGTCAGAGGACAATCCAGTCCCTCCTTCTACCATATTGGTTTCTGGATCAGGTCACCAGGCTCAGCCTTTGCTGAGTCACCTTGTCAGCCTAGACAATTTATTATAAAACAGTTCTTTGCTATATATATAATTTTCCATTTATTAAGGATAAAAGTAGTTTTTCACACCAGTGAGATGGATGTGCTCATTTATTTCAACATTAATAATTAAATCTTAGTTGAATATTTTATAATGCAGGATGTACAGCATCTTGAACAAGTTGATCAATATTTTGATTTATAATCATCAATGTCTTAAACACTATTTTTTGTTACTGTGTAGCATAAAGCATCAAGAGCATGCTTAGGAAACTGTCACAAATGCTGGACATTCAATCTTAATCTGAAGCCAAAATTCATAGAACGATTTTCTTTTGAACTCAAGTCAGTATCTCAAACAGCAATCAAAGATCTTAACACAATACAATCCAAAGATTCATGGACTTCATACGTGCTGATGGACAGTGGTAGAAGAGTGTTAAAAGGCTTTGTTCTCTGTAAGTAAATCGTCGTTTCTATAAGAGCAGAACACACTGTGGTGAACACACAGTTATACAGCTCTCAGCATCCCCAATGCTGAGATCCTTCAATACAGGTAACTCCCAGCCAGAAAATTATTTTTGTTGCTACTTCATAACTGTAAATTTTGCTATTG
Source organism: Grammomys surdaster (assembly GCF_004785775.1). Taxonomy (NCBI): domain Eukaryota; kingdom Metazoa; phylum Chordata; class Mammalia; order Rodentia; family Muridae; genus Grammomys; species Grammomys surdaster. The sequence goes on along the minus strand of NW_021604747.1, from coordinate 2,100,367 downwards.
TTATGAATTGTTATGTAAATAGCTGATATGCAGAATATCAGATATGTTGACCCCTGTGAAAGGATCATTCAACTCCCAAGGAGGTTGCAGCCCACAGGTTGAGAACCATTGATATAGATAGGCTCTGAGCCCAGATGTTGAAGGGGGTTCATTGATGATATGTGTGATATGAAGGCAGACACAGTGTACATATGTTATGCTCAGAGCCAGCACTTCAGTGAAGAGTACAATGCCTGCCACACAGACTGTTGCCACCAGAAACACCCTGGATCTCTTAGTTATTTTGGTTTTGAAATAAATTTTGTTATTTACATATCCAGTTTAACTTTAACTGTTGTCCAAGTGTTTGCAATCCGAATTCAGTTGAGATCCCTTATGGGGTCGCAGCTCGGGAAGCTTAGGAAGCCAGGCTAACTCACTGGCTTGTTGTAGACACAATTACTGCAACCATTTCTCTTACTCCTTAGGCTGGCGGGTAGTTCAGAGTCCAAACTGTGTCCAACTTAAGTGTCTTAGTTAAGGTTTTCACTGCTGTGAAGAGACAGCATGACCAAGGCAACTCTATAAAAGACAATATTTAGTTGGGGCTGGCTTACAGGTTTGGAGGTTCCGTCCATTATCCTCAATGCAGGAGCATGGCAGTGTCCAGAAAGGTGTGGCATTGAAGAAGCTGAGAGTTCTACATCTTCAGAAGGCAGCTAGGAGAAGACTGGCTTCCAGAGAGCTAGGATGAGGGTCTTAAAGCCCACACCCACAGTGACACGCCTACTCCAACAAGGCCACACCTCCTAATAGTGCCACTCTCTGGGCCAAGCATATTCAAACCACAATACCAAGTGTAGCATGTGGCATGTATTTATGAAGGCCATCTCACTATTATTTTTAATTTATATTTCCCTTCAGTCCTTCAGTAGACTTTATTGTTACTATGAGTGAAACTGGCCTGTATGAGGGTCTTGAAGTCACTTTTTGCTAATGAGCAGGGTGCACAGTAAGTGTTTCTGCCCAGGTGTCTTCATAGGATGGCCACAGGTCTCTTGAACCCCAGGTCACAGCCAAGACCTACTATGTCTTCCTGAGTTCATTTAAACCAAGCCTAAAGCTTCTTTTCCTCTTTCTCAGCCCCATGTGAGCTGGCCTGCTCTTCACAGTTCTGTGCACTCAACACCTGGTGGCAAAGGGAGGCTGTGTCACCTGCATGCTAAGACAAATGGTTTTCAAAACAAAAGTCTGGGAGACTTTTCAAAGGGCCTTTTTAAAATGTGCCCACCCTTCTTCCCTTCTCTCCTTCCCTCCTCCCTCTCTCCCTCCTTCCCTCTCTCCCTCCCTCCTTCCCTCCCTCCTTCCCTTCCCTCCCTTCCTCCCTCCCTTACTCACTCAATTCATCTCTCTTTCTTCCTTCCTCCTCTCTTCCTCAATTACATCTTCCTTTCCTTCTTCTCATCTCTTTTCCTTTTTCCTATCCCTCATTTCTTTCTCAGTCCCTTCCTCTATCCCTCCCTCCTAGTTCTCTCCCTCTGTCCTTCCTCCCTTTCTCTCTCCTTTCCTCATTCCTTTCCTCCTTCTCTTCATATATTTGTTACTTGAGAAAGTTACTCAACTTTCTTGAGACTCAGAAGTTTGCTTTGTCTTTGGAACTTTTTTTTTTTGCCACAAAGAAAAATTTTAAAAAGACCTCCTCAGATAACTATATGAATTGGCTTAAACTATTCACAGAAAGCACCTAGTATATTGCCTGACATAGATGAAGCACACGAACTTTAAGCTATTATTTATTCAACAAACATTTGAAACATAAGCCTAGCAGAGAAACATTCTCTTTATTTAACAGCACACACTATAGTAACATGGGAGCAGAGAAGTGCTGGGTCACACTCATGACTCTGGGTGAGGCTGGAGACGGCACTGCATCACCCTGTAGGACCTGCAGGAGGTGGCAGCCACTCCCTCTCAGTTCCTTGATCACATTGTTTTGTGCTTTTCCCTTCCTTTGGCCCCTGAGACCCTTCTTCTCTGGTTTAGAGTTTTCTGTAGGCCATGCTCCAGTCTGGCTACTCTTCAGGCCAGAAGTGCACAATCTATTTGTATGCGAGCTACTTCGGTTGTCAGCTGTCACTGTGCAAAGTGTCTGCAAATCACCCTTAAAAGATGGAGTTCCACTCACTTCACGGTGGCCATGCTGCTTCAGGTTTCTCTTTCTGCTTCTGCCAACTTGCTGTCCCTTGGGCTGCCACAGGCTCTAACTCTCCCCATTCAGGGGTGCTTGGTGATTAATCTGTGGCTAGTTTCCTTGTAGCCCCCGAAGTACATGCAGTACTCATCCATCAAGACACCCACGTACTTGATGAAGCCAACCTGTTGCTGGGTCCCTGCTGAGGTCTGCTATATACAAAGTAATGACTCTGAACTTTGACTGCCTGAAGCTTCTTGGCTTCCAGTAGCACCATCACCCAGGGTAGCTTTTCTGTAAATGCCTCTCCTTTCTACTGTGCAATTCGCTGGGTTTGAATCCCAGGTCAGCATCAACCAAACTTACACCGACAAGAACAACTGTTGTCATAGAGAAACAGGCAGTCGGATAGACTTTCTGCTTAACCCCAATTAGAGAGAGATCTCAGAGGTGCATGGGACGTTCTGCACCCTCTACAGCCATCTCCCTCTCTATGCTAATCTTGTCATGCCTTCCCTTAGCACAAAGCCACAGTAATTATCTATTTATTCATTTATCCATTTATTGTTTGGGTCCTGGGGATAATACTCAGGTCCCCTGGCTTGACAGCCAGTATCTTTATCAGCTGAGCTATCTCACCTGCCTGGTTATCAATAATTGTCATAGAACTGGAAGCCACAATCACCACAGCAGCAACTATAGACCACCATGTCATACATATGTGACTTTACTGCTGTGGAGACCCAGGACACTTGCCGTAGTCAGTGCCATGAGGCCAATGTTGACCAGACCAGCAAACTCTGGTGGCTTCAGTTGGAACTCAAGTCTTCCAAAACACGGTCCCAACTTTATCTTTTTTAAAGAAAGAAAAAGGTTTATAAGTATGAGTGTTTCCCTTACAAGTAACCTTTGGCCCATGCTTGATGCTTGTGAAGGCCAGAAAAGGTGTTGGATCTATTGAGACTAGGGTTACACATGGTTGTGAGCCACTATATGGTGATGGGAACCGAACATGAGTCCTCTGTAAGACCAGCCAGAGCTCTTAGCCAGTGAGCCATCTCTCCAGATTCCCAATACCACCTTTACCAAGGGGGTTACATTACATCCTTTGAGAGCCTAAGCACTAATCTCAATCCCTCTACCCTCTGCATATTACCTCTGCTGTTTTAATTAAAGCCCTGCTTAATACCCAAGTATTAATACCTCACTGTCATTCCTTTCCTGAAAAAGATCCTTCTCAAACAAGAAAATTTTCGTTGGTAATTCTTAGAGTTATTCAGAGTATTTAAAAAACCACATCACAGTGACATAGTACACACTTGTAGTTTTTCCATGTTTATGTGTGTTCTCACATCTGTGTGTATAAGAATATGTGCTTGTGCACATGCGTGTGCACTCATGTGGAAGCCAGAGGATGACAAAGGAGGCCAGGGGCTTGGATGTTTTCTAGGTTCTCTCTCTACCTTGCATATTGAGGTAGAATTTTCAGTTGTACTTAGAACACAAATTTGTGTACCATGCCATATACACACCAACACACATGCACACACACACACACACAAGCACACACGCACATGCACACTCAAACATATAGTAAAAATAGGAAACTTAGATATCTCATAAAATAGATACCCAAAGTATCTCTTTTCTAGTTAGTCATCTCTTTCCTAGTTAGTTATTCCTTTCCTAGCTAATTATCCCTTTCCCAGTTAGTTAGCCCTTTCCTAGTTAGTTAGCCCTTTCCTAATTAGTTGCAAACTTGACACAACCTAGAGTTATCTGACTGGAAAACACAAGCTGAGGATTGCTTAATCAGATTTGCCTATAAGCCTGTTTGTGGAGGATTGTTTTGATTATTAATTGGTGGAGAAGGTCACAGACCACTATGGGTGGTACTATTCCTTAGGCAGATGGCCTGGGCTATATAAGAAAGCTAGCTAAGCATGAACAGAGATTGAGCCAGCAAGCAGTATTCCTCTGTGGTTTCTGCTTCAAATTCGTACTTGACTTTCTGCCTTGACTCCTCTTAATGGAGCAGATCGATTCTTTCCTCTCTTGAGCTGCTTTTGGTGAAGCGTTTTATCATAGCAACAACAAGGAAAATCGGACACTGACTCTGATGTCCTCCCTGTACTGTTTCTGCCCCTCACCGTCCCTTCCCACTGTAATCCAGATCTAAGAGACATTGAGCTAAGTCTTTAAAAATGTATTATCAAAATATTGAAATAACTCACCCATGAACACCTTAGTTCAGTGACCTCACCAGGGTAGTCAGTCAGCGTTGCAGAGCATGAGGTGAGCTGCAACAGGCTCCAGCTGCAGTTTTATGGGATGACAGGAGGGTCTGGAGCTTGGGATCTTGTAAGCTTCTGGTACAGCTTCTGCAGCTGGAGCCTCTCTGGATTGAGAAAAGAAGCAGGAGGAAATCCATTAAGGGAAGCGGTAACTTCCAGAAAGGAGTACTCCTGACACCAGATGCTGCAGGTGAGCAGTAGACTCTAGGAAGTGACATTAGGCAGGGTCACTTAGAAAGGAATGAATGAGCTCCACCCGCTGAGAAGCAGGCAGACATCACTGACGTCGTAATACATGGCTTTAGACATCATTGCATGTTTCAGGAGTCAATTTAAGTCCAAGGTTAGGGTGGCACAGTGGCTTAGCAGGTAAAAAGCACTTTCAGCAAAGCCTGATAACCTGAGTTTGATCCCCGAAACCCACTTTGTATAAAGAGAGAACTGACACTCTAATGCTGTCCTCTGATCTCCACACAATGCTGTGGTGTGTGTGCACATATCCATGCACATACTTGCAAAGTGAATAAATTAAAATGTAGTTTAAGATCTATGTTTAAAAAAGAACATGACTGGACTGGAGGAAGGCTCAGTGGTTAAGAGCACTGATTGCTCTTCTAGAGGTCCTGAGTTCAATTCCTAGCAACCACGTGGTGGCTCACAACCATCTGTAATGGGATCTGATGCCCTCTTCCGGTGTGTCTGAAGACAGCTACAGTGTACTCAAATAAATAAATAATTCTTAAAAAAAAAAAAGTGTGACTGAGAGGTCTTCAGACATCTCAGTACCGGGCCTCCTTTCTCTCTGCTCTTCTCACACATTCTCTGTACACCTATCTCATTCTTCATGTTTCTGCCTTCAATGCTTGACTTTGCTGGTCTGGCCCTGTTCAAAGGCTTGCAGATTTTTTTTTTTTTGGTGGCTTGTTTTGTTTTCTATCTTCAATAAAGTTCAGGCTTCTAACAAGGATAAGAGTAGATGGGAAGCCAGGCTTCATAAGGTTTAGAACTGTAGCATGTGTGGGGAAGGCCCTGAGCAGCCCTGGGAAGCCACCAATGGCAGAATGCACAGTCCTCTTAGTTGGCGGATTGGTGGCAACCTGGCTATGATTCAGCATCTTGGGCACAGTAGCAGTTAATTAAGAATTGGATGTGAAGTTGGAGAGAAGGAACAGAGATGTCTACGTGCAAGGGTAAAGGAGCTGAGGTGGCGGGGGGGGGGGGCAGAACTGAGGAGGGCATCCTGACAGTGCTGTCAGCTTCTGTGTCTCATCTACGCCTTTTCAGTCGCCAGAGACAAGCCCTTAGGTAATGTTCTGGCTAGTGTTTTGTCCAGGGTCATCTGGAACCTCAACTGAGAAAATGCCATCAAATTGGCCCTTGAGTCAGTCTCTAAGGCATTTTCTTAACTGATTGATGTGGGAGGGCCCAGCTCACTGTGGGCAGTGCCACCCTGGGCAGATGGTCCTAGGTTGTGTAAGAAAGTAGGTTGAACAAGTCACGAGGAGCAAACTAGTAAGCCATCCTCCATGGCTCCTGCTTCAGTTCCTGCCTCCTGGTTCCTGCCTTGAACTCCTGCCCTGGCTTCCATCAGTGTTGGACTGTGAAGTGAAATATAAGTCAAACAAACCCTTTTCTCCCCAAGTTGCAATTGGTTTTGGTGGTTATCACAGCACTGAAGAGCAAACTCGGACAGGTAGGGTGAGCATATCTTGGTTTGTTATGGAGGAATCAGTGTCCTTTTAAATTCAGTCTCCTTTGTTTATCAGAGGTCCCATCTGGGATGCTGAACCAAGGCTTCAGCTTTGAAGGAACTGAGGAAGACTTCTCTTTATGCCTTGTAGTCCCAGACCTAAAAAGAGTAAACCATAGTTCCTGGTTCCTTCCTTAGATGCTACCAGGAGAAAGGAGATCTGTGTGAACTCTAGCACTTGAAGACTCCGGGTCTAAATGAGGATCTGAGACAGGCAAGGCTACGCTACTCTGGCCTGGCCTGTTGGCTTCCTTAAGAAGGGGACACACAGTTGTTGGCATCTGGAATGGAGCTGCCTGTTCCCAGACTGGACCGAGAGGTGATCTGATATAACCAGGGTGCCACTCAGAGTTTCTGGCCATCCACTACAGATTTTCTTGCTATAAAAAAGGCAAAGGCCATGTGGGATGATCTCTGTACCCTTCACAGGCCAGCCATGGTCACAGGGATGCTTCTCCAGGACACACTGGAGCTGCCCTGCTTCAGAAGCACCTAGTTGGTGGCCTTGAACTTGGTCTGCAGACCTCAACAGTAGCCACAGAAGACGGGGGAGGAGAAGGAGTTTGGCAAGAGCTGGGGTAGAATTTATTTTCCTGCTCCCAACTGGTGATCAGCTTATACCCTAAAGCAGAAGGATTACTAACTAGGGTAATTTTACCTCAGTCAGAATGTAACTACAGATGTGGGCTTATTGGGTGAAACAGCTAATCCCTTTGCACTTGGCTCCCTTAGGAAATCTGATGCCTGGGCTTGACAAGGCAGTATTTCCAAATGGGCGCTGCTCTCCGCAGTCCTACTCTCCAGGGTTAGTGGGCAGCTGTCTGGAATTGTCTGGGACCTTTCCTATTGGGGGTGGTGACTTTCAGCGGATTGATGATGGCGGGGGGGGGGGGGGGCCGGGGGAAAGGAAGGAGCCTCTGTGTGGGTAAGAGGGAGAGCATAGCTGAAGGAAAATGCCAGGTGCTAGAGTGGGTGGGCGCACAGAAAAGCAGGATGGAAAAAGGCGTTGGGACGTCTAAGGTTCACTGCAATCTATGACCCGAAGTCCTTGAGGGATTGGGATGCAGCAGGAGGAGGGAGGGGGCAGAGGAAAGGGGCATACCTGGGCAAACCAGGAAGCACCCAGGGACATGTAGTGAGGATCTGTGGGAGGCGCCAAAGCCAGAAGACTGCGTTAGTCACGGTGAGGCTGCTGCTGAAGCAAAGACGAAAGGCTTTTCAGTCCACTCAGTGCTGTTCAGAGTAGTCCCCTGGGCAGCCACCCTGGGGCATGCTGAGCAACACAGCTCTTTGAGGGCTGAGGTCTGGGCAGAGGGAGGGAGTGGCGTGGGGCGGACGATGGGCGGGGCCAGTGCGGGGAGGGGCGAGGCGCTCCGGTGGGCGTGGCCTCCTGCTCGCGCTCCAGGCCTTTACAACCCTCTGTGCTGCAGGATCTGATGCTGGGTGTGGCCAGCCACGCATCTCGACCCTGGGTGAGCCATAGGGGACTCACGCGCCTGTGGACAGTGGGTGTCCAGACAGGGCAGGGCTGCATTCGAGACGCAGAACTGTGTCTGCCTGAGCCCAGAGCTTGCCTTCTCCTCCCTTCCTTGCAGTCCTAGGCTAGAAAAAAGCAGGATGAGGTAAAGCCTCATTCCAGAAACTTCTAGAAACCTCCACGGTTCTTGGGATACTTTGGAAAAGCAGAGTGTCTGGCACCTCAAAAGCCCCTTAACAGGGAGACAGCATCTGATGGGGGTGAGGCGTGGGGAGTTAGGTGCAGTCCTGGTGGGGAAGCCCACGGTGACTATGGACTTTAATAAAAGCCATTTTCCTACTTCTTTGTTCTTCTAATTCGTGTTCTTATGTAACGACACCACCCTCCCAACCAAGGGTTTGGAGTCCATGATTCCTCTCTCGAAGGGCAAGGTGGGCCACGGAAACAGGGAGTCTTCGCAGGGAACAATTTGGCCTTCTGGGCCAGCTTCTGGGTCTAGAGGCAGCATTGCCATGGCAACAAGTTCTTCCCCTGGGAATAGGGAAGTCCCGAAAGTGGAGCAAATTGGAAAGGGGCTGTCAGAGCGCCAGCTGGGTCTCCCTGCCGGCAGGCAGGAGAAGGGAGGTTAGGTCTGTGAGGTGGGGGCAGGGGCTGTGGAGTCTGATTCTACAGCCCGGATTCCGGGTTGGAGCAGCATTTCCAGTCAGATGGCGCTACACATGCTGGGCATGTGACATGAGGCCTTCTCCCTTTGGGCCAGTGAGCAGATGTGTTTGCTTAGACCAGCCACTGACAAGCAACTGGCCTGGGCTAGGAGGCCTTTCACCTCCGGGATCCAGCTTCCAGTAGGTGGTGAGACAATGAGACTAATGGCCTGTTGAGAGACAGTTCAAAGAGGAGTTTAAGGTTTAAGCTCCGCATGGTTGAGGCCACCGTGTTCTTTTACAAAATTTATCAAGTTTTAAAGGCTTAAAAAAAACATAACTTAAAGTTTTAAAAAACAATCTGGGTAAGTAAAAAAAGGTGAAAAATACCCACAAACAATCACTGAGAACTACGGTCATGTAGCCCAGGCTGGCCTCCCAAGGCCGACCCCAACCCCTGTCCTCCTACTTCTGCCTCCTGAGTCCTGGGACTGCAGCATGCACTTCCATGCAAAGCAGTCGTCTTTCTGAATTCCGTGTAGAAGGAGATTGTGCTGTCTCTGTGACAGTTTCTCTCAACATGTGAAGGCACGAAGAGATGTAGAAGCCCTATTCTGCCATATTCTCTAAAGGCATTGTATGGCACACTGCAGCCTATTAGCCAAAAGATACTGCTGGTCATTGAGTATGCTTCACAAAGTTTACTGTTCTGCTTGGTGATACATACCTGTATACACAGTTTTGAATACTCAGATTTCTCAAGGTGAACATCTAAAAGTAGAATCAGTAGGTTAAAGGACACAGGCATGTAAAATTTTTGATGCACATTTCTATATTTGGAGCCTGTAGAATTTTTTTCAGGAGCCAGTAGAGTTTAATTGTGCCCACCCATATTAGGAATAACAGGGAGAAGCCCATTATACACGGTGTCTTTTTATGGATAATTCCTTACTTCTAATGCAGACTCAGAAAGCACTCTGGTGAACAGGCTTCCTGCTGGGAGCATCTGGGGCTCAGCCCTGCAGGAGGCCCCCTGAGGGGGCAGGAGATGGAGAGTATTCCTCACAGTGCCCCACTAGTCACTGGTGACTGCAGGCAACACACAGCCTTCTCTCTCCCTGTTGGTTGGAAAGTGTGGCAGGTACATTCTCAACTAGGTCAAGGGGCTGTGGCCAGAGCACCTCAGCTACAAATGAATTATGACTCTGTCCCCGAATCCATGCCAAGGGGTGGGTGAGGTTAAGCCAGGACAAAATTGCATAATGGGTTAAGACTTCGTTTGGCCCTTCACCTTCCCTCTCTGCTCCTTAAACCTTTTCTTGGTGCCAACAACTCCAATTGCTTCGGATCTCAGATGATTTAACCCTTCAGGGCACGGTGAGAATGTAGGTGATCTCTGCAGCTTAGGTGGTTGGAAATAAAATATGCTGCTCCCCCAGACACAGCTGTGACTTAGGACAGAAACTTAAGGGGAGGGAGATTCTCAACTGAAAGAATTCTAAGATGTAGCAGCTAAAGGCCTTGTGTGTGTGGGCTGCCCGAGTCTGAGGCTGGTCCAGCGAGAGAATTTTGTCCTTTCCTGGCCAGGGGCAGGGAAGATGATAGAACAAAGGCAGGGGCCGGCAGGAGGGAAAGAGTTTGTGTGCTTCTCATTGAGCCCTAATGCTCACACCAGCTTTAGCCCAGAAATGAGGCACTGAGAGCAAAGTGGGCCGAATGTGTTGCTGGAGGGAATGGCAAGGGCGAGATACTCAGCAGAAACTGGAAAAGATGGGCGTTAGGTGAGTGGGAGGGAATAAAGAAGGACCAGGGAGACACTGGCTACATAACTTCCAGTCTCCCAGTCCCAGGTGACATCCCACCCAATCCAGAAGTCGGTGGAGGGTGGAACAGTGGGAGGAATTCTGGGAAGGCACTTCTTTCCTTCAGCCTGTGTGCTCTCCAGTTCTGTTCACATCAGAAAGTGAGTGTCCCTAGTTACACTGCGGGCTGCCTGACAACAGCTTTTACCTCCCTAGCCAGCCACATGCAGTGACCATCGAAGTCACTGTCAGATGGACTACATTTCTCCACCAATACCATCTTGGAGGCACGAGAGGGTAAGGCCTCTCTTCTCACAGACAGCTATATTTCTAGGTGAATTGCCCCTCCAGCCGGCCACAGTTGCTAGTTAGTAGCCATCTGCTGACTAACTCTAGTGGCTATGTCTCAGTTCTCACTGTCTTTCTTGCCTGGGCCTGTTTCCAGGCCCACCATTTTGAAACTAAATTATTATTATTATTAATCATTTTATTCATTTACATTTCAAATGATAATCCCCCCAAAGTCCCCATCACATCCCCCTCCCCCATCCCCTTTGCCTCTTTGAGGGTGGTGCTCCACCCACCCACCCTCTTGGCCTCTGTAGCTCCCATTCTTTGGTGGGTCTGTCCTGTGAGCTGTTCCCTTTCATGTCCTAATCACAGGCCTCCCCCAGCACTCTGCCCTCAAAGCAGCATGAGGTAGTGGAAAGAATGCAGGTTTTGGAACCAGAGCAAGTGTGTTTGACTCTGGGCTGCATTCGCTGTTAGCTGCATGACCTCTCTGAGCCTCCATTTTCTCCGATGTAAGTGCAGAGCATCATGAGGTTTGAAGACACTGTAGTAAGGAGCCAGACGGAAGGTTCTGGAGGCTATGCGGCAGTTGGAGGTGTCCCTGGATGACTCTGCAGCATATTATCCAATGGCCTGCTGCCTCCCTGCTCACCTCTGAGTGGAGAGGAGCCAGCCTTATACTGACTTCTCTCAACATCTGGTCCTCGTCTCTGTCTATCTGCTAAGTGTTTCTGCTTTTGATGTCCTGCCACGACCCAGCAATGGCCTGCACAAACCAACCGTGTCACCCTTCTCTCTGCAAAACTTCCTGCCAGAATTTTCATGTTACAATTTCCCAGATGCTCTGGCTCAGACGGTTTTCTAGATTCTTGAATGTAGATATCTTTGTTCTTTGGGGGTGATAAGGATTGCTGGCAGAATTGACTCCACGTGCATTTGTGAGGTACCCTGGGGGGGGGACTTTGAAGGGGTGAGGTCTAGAGAGATGAAGTGGCCAGGCTGAGGCCAGCGTTTGCAGCGTCTCAAGACTGGGATGTAGGTCCTGCACTTGTTCTGTTTCTTTCAGAGTCCTTCCATAGAGTCAGGTGCTGCTGGTCTCCCCATCTTCCAAACAAGGCGGCTAGCCTTTCCCAATCCCCCCCCCCCCTTTCTGGCCTTCCCTCACCTCCCTGCCACCAACAAGCTTCTTGTTAAGACTCATGGACATCCCAGTTTGATGTGTCTTCTGCTGCTGGTTCCTGGGCACTTTAATTTTGGCTCTCATCCCAGCCCTGGAATAGTGCTAATAGGTGAGTCTTCCTAGTGAGTACTAGGTTCTTTACTCTTGCACAGTTTGGGGCCGTCTCCACATAAGCCTCATTTAGCTGTCTAAGTTCCTCTAGTTTCTCTTCTGGAATCCCTTCTGTCTCACCCTCCCGCCTGGGCTATTTGCTCCAGAGGTGGGGAGGGGGGGCTCTCTTGAATACTGATGAGCCTCAGATTTCGCTTTATGCCAGTGAATTTCTTTCTAAGCTTCATACTCTCCTTGGTGACCTCATTCACTCCTGTGGCTTGGAATCTGTTTCAATGCCACTATATCGGTGATTCCCAAAACATCTGCCTCTTGCTTTCCCAGATGTTTATTATTAATTAAAAATACCGAGATCCTTCTGCTTGGAGTGCTCATCCTATATCCAGTAAAGTAAAGCTTTAGTACAGTGAGCATTGCCAGCCAGCTGGCAAAGGATCCTCTCCAGACTCTGAATCATTCTCAATGCTGACCATCTCTTAAATATTTCCTAAAGTCAGAAGTGGAATGCCTACAACTTACGAGGCTCTTGGGGTGCAAAGAGAAAGAGGCAGGATGGGAGGGGAAGGCCTCAGCTGTGAGGTAATCTCAGCTGAAGAACCACAGCTTGATCCCTGGGAGCTCAGAAGCATCATAGAACAGGCCCCACCCTGAAGCCTCTACTCTGTGACTCTCCCTGTGAGGCAGCGCCCTAAGAACAAGTCTAGCACATGGACACACCAGTTGCCTAAATTAGAAATCAGGAACCCTTAACATTGCCTTCCTTTTCTTCAGCCTTTACTTAGTCCAATCCAGTCACTTTCCAGAATTTAAATGCATTCCCCCAATTACGCCATAACTTACTCTTTTTATGTTTTAAAATTATATTGTGTGTGTGTGTGTGTTTGTGTACACACGTTAGAGTCAACTTGCAAAACTGGGTTCTCTCCTTCTGACATGTGGGTCCTGGGGACTGACCTCAGCTCTTGGCCGTGGGTGCTTTTACCTACAGAGCATCTTGCTGGCTCCTATTTAATTTTTTCTGTTCTGTGGTCATTATCTAAGTCGACATCACAGCTTCCTACTTTCTACAATACGGCAACAGCTCTTGTGTCACTGACTAGTTTATTATCTGTAGATGATAGATTAATAGGCAGGCAAACTCATCATTCTAAAATCCCCATCTTTTCATGGTACCTTCTTTCTCAGTTTTCCCATGATGTGCATGATGTTTTAGATTTGACTTGTTTGAGACAGAGTCTCACAAGCCCAGGCTGATGTTGAACTCTCTAGCTGAGGGTTACCTTGATCCTCTGATCTTTCTGCTTCTAACTCCCAAATAATAGGATTACAGCTCTTCATTGGGCCTAGGGATTCATGCATGCTAGGTGAGCCCTCTGCCAGTAAAGCTACACCCCCAGCACAGCGTGATATTTTAAATGACCAAAAAGACCAAGCATGATTCTGGTTCCTCTCATCCTGGTTCACCCCACTCTTCTTCGAGCCACAGCATCACTTGGGTTTTTTTCAGTCTGCTGGAGCATCTTTGACTCTGTGAACACACACTTGATTCTGCTTCAGCCTCTTCCCCACCTCTCACCAACTGCCTCATCTTTACCGTCGTCTTTACGAACCTTCCAACTTATCATGCATCCTTTACACACCCACCTTCCTCTCTGCTCCAGACTCCCGTAATTCTTTTTACCTTCTCCTTTCTGTTATCACATGGCCTGTGTCCCTCATGACCATGCTAAATCTCCATCTCATTTCTCTGCATACCTTTCCTTATCTCTTCCCTCTCACCATTTCCTGTGTTTTTAAAGATACTTTGTCCTTCCATTTGCTCTTCCCTAGTAGTTTAGCAAGAGTTCATTTAATTATCTGCTGTTTAACAGCCAGGGATTAATTCATTGCTGGTCTACCTGAATCCTAAGCGTGATGGCTTCAGGGCCGGAGCTTACATTTCTTATCGCTCTATTACCAAGACCTGGTGCATGGATAGAGATGAATGGAAGTTTCTTTATTTGAGCTAATAAATGAATAATGATAATACCTTAGCTCGTTTGCCTGTTCTGAGGGCTAGAACTCGTGCCTTCCTTATAGGAAATGCTTAATCAACATGTATGTTTGATTTGGTGCTTGTAGTTGCTATGTATGTGTGCTGTGCTGTGTGCTGTGTATGTGTGTGTATGTGCATGCGTGTGCATATGCATATGCATGCCAGAAGAAGGGAGGCTGGGAATCAAACCCAATGCCTCACATTTGCCAGGAAAGCCTCCAGCCTCAGTAGACAGTGCTCTCTCTTGTCGGAACACTTTCTCTGCCAAGCTCAGGTCCATGTAGATCCAGTCTTGCAGCAGAGCATGACTTTAGTGGTTGAGGTTTGGCAAGGACTGGAACAGTGCCCAGAAGGACTTCTTCAGCTTCCACCTTAGTGGACCTGAGGCTCAGAGCAAGCCTGGAGGAAGGGTGACTTCGGCACAAAGCCATCGGCAAGGACTGGTGGCGGTGAGCTGGGCATGTCTTGTTTTTGTGTTTGTTTTACCTCCTGGCATTTTAGGAAATTTCTGTTAAAATGTCTGAACACCAACCAAGGACAGAAACTCTCATACAAAAAGTCACACGTAGCCTTTGGGAAAAAAAAGCTTGAAAAATTTCCAAACAAGTGTACAGGTATGGCTTTCAATAAGGGGAGATTTTATTTCCAGAGTTATTACATTATCATAATCAAATGCTCATTTTTCTTCAACTAAATCACAAGACACACAAAGAGGCAGTAGCAAGTGCTAGGTTTTCTCCCCAAGTCAGCCAGCCAACTACCAGACAAAGACTTTTGAACAACTGTCACTAGTGTAGTTAAAGAGCTAGCTACCAGAAAACCTGGATGGAGAACTATGTGAGAGCAAGAGAAGATTAGCAGCAAGGTGGGAAATTATGAAAAGGGTCTAAAAAAAAATGGAGATTTGAAACTAAAATGCTCACCAGTGGGAAACAGCAGCAGCTCAGAACGGATGGAGGAGAGAGAGAACAGCAATGGAAGTGGAAGTCCTGCCTCCAGTCTGTGTACCAGCTTAGTGTAGTGTGGTCACACAGACAAAGAGAGAAAAAGTTCTAGAAAAAACACGGCTGAAAAATGTTAAAATTTAAGGAGGTACAGCATCAAGAAGGGCAAAGTGTAACTACAGACTATAGAAAATGCCACACAAAAAGCCTAAGATGAAAATTTGCCATCAAGCGAAACTAATTATTGAAGAAATACACAATAATCCTGTCTGCATAGCCATATTAATTGACCGGAAGCTGTGTGTTGGCAATATTATCTCCTTAATCATGTTCTTTGTTACCTAGAGGGTAAAAATCTAAATGTTTTGCGGTTATAACCTGATTTCAGCAACTCTTCCAGCGGCACCTGCCCCTGCCGCTGGACGTGAACAGTTAGACACCACCATGTTGCTCTCTCCCTCCCGCTGCCTGCTTCAGTCTTCACACAGCCTTATCCAGCAATTTTGAGCTCTGTGTCTTTCAGGGGTTTTCGCTAATGTTCTCATGCTGATAAATTGTCTTCCCTTAAACGGCAAAATTGCTGTCTGTGTCCCTCTGGCTTGGTCAAAGCCTCTACCCACTCTGGTTACTAACTCTTACATAACACTGAGCAAGGATTGGGGAAGGTGCCCTCTGGAAGCCTTGTTACTTGATGCTTAGCTCTGGACTCTGACCCGGTAGTTTCTCCTTATTGGGCTCTGCCTCTTTTTCCTAAAATGACCCTGTCTCCAAATGTCATGGAAGTACTTTTGTAGACATTAATACAAAACTCATCTGAAAGCTGTGTGTCAGAGAAGTTGCCATGATGTCTTCCTCCTGGTTTCCATGAGTTTGTTCCTTTGCCTGTGACTTCCGCTAGCTTCAGGCTAGCCGCTACCTGTCTGGTAAAGTTACTGGGATGAATCTGGTTTGAATCTTAATTGTTAACCAGAGACTCATGGTTTGAGGACTTGTTTCCAAGTTGGTGGTAGTATTTGGGGGATCTGGGAGAAGTAGGTTATAAAGGTGAGTCTTTGAAGGTTATGCTAACCCTGGTTCCATTCCCACGTTCCTAGTACACTACAGTGTGAACAGCTGCTGCCTCAGGCTCCTACTACCACAGACAGTGTAGTGGCCATATATTTCCCACTGTGCTGAACTGAAATTAGCATGAGTCCAAATCCAAGTTTCTCTTCTCTCCTTTTTTTCCTTCTGTCAGGTGTTTTCTTACAGTGAGGCAGAGGTGGCCAATGTGATCCAACAAGGAGTTCTCTTAACAGTCTCATCCTTGAGACCCTCCTAAGAGCTCAGTGAAAGCTATAGCATGTGGGAAAGGCCTCATGTCAAAGAAGTGTAAGAGCCTGTAGGTCACAAAGATAGTCCCTGGCCGACAGACAGCAGATGGCTAATATATTGCCCGCAGTTGCAAAAAAGTAAAATCTGCCAACAACTTCACTCACCTGGAGGAGCTTCTTTTTCTCCTCTGAAGAGGAGTTTTAGATTCCATCGAAACTGTGAGATCACAAACACACAGCTCTGCACCATTCAATTATCCACTCAGGAAACTAGAGCAAACGAGCTCAGTGGGTAGATAGGAGCTGAGTGGCACTGTCCTTAGGGGAGGGGCCATGTGCTTCCGAGCTTGACCTTGGAACTCAGAGCCTCGAGCACCCGTCATAATGGGTCATGCTCTTAGCTTTCTCATCATGAACTGACCTACTTAAAACTCAAGTGTGGGAACACACAGGCTGCTAAGCTGGGCTGGTGGGCATAGCCTACAGCGGCAGTTGTCTACAGAATGGGGTGTTGGAAAAGTCCAGCCTGGGTCCCCTCTTCATCCCCAAAACACACTTTGGCCTCTTAAAGTGATGTGTTTAGGTATAGCCTTGGTCCTACTGCCCTGGTTTAACTAGGAGAAAGGGCAAGAGAAGAGGCCAGGCTCACATTAGCAACAAAAGGAAATGACAAGATTTCAAAGTAAGTTGTTTCTGAATTCTTAGAGGTGATTACAAGACTCAAAGGCTAATGAATTCTTGTTAGAATTTCTCTTACTAGACAGGTGTCCTTTGTAATTAGTATAGGTTAATTTTTTAAAAAAAATATTGTGTGTGTGTTTGTGCAAAAAATGTGTGTGGGGTGTGTGTGTGTGGGGTGCTTGTGTGTGGAGATCAGAGGACAACTTTCAGGAGTCTGTTCTACCATCATCAATTCAGTAACAGAGCTTGGGTCTTACCCAAAGCGGCCTGCTATTAGCACACTAATTACTGATGTTCATGTGAGAGCTTAAAGGTTTTACCCCTTTTCTTTTTATGGTGATGGAGATTAATTCGGGGCCTTGTGTACGCTCTACCACTGAGCTACGTCTAATTTTAGATGTTTTTAAATATAGTCTAAACATCAACTTCATCTTCATTATATACTTAGTTGATGGTTTAAAATAAGACACAGGCATGATGTAATTGTAAACAGGACAGTCCCTATTTAAACAATCACAAACAAGTTATATACAAATTACAGAACTTTCATTCTCTGTTCCAAGAGCCTGAACCCTATCTTGCTGTACAGATGCCCTCCATGAAGCGGCTGCTGGTACAGAGGGAGGACAAGTGAGTCTGTGTTCTCCCATCCAGTTACCCATCGGCTTCTCTAAGCTGCCGGCCTCCTTGTCCTTATTCCCTGGAAGAACAGTCCTTAAGAGTCCACATGTGTAGCTGTCAGCAGTGTCCACATGGCATCCTGAGGCAGAGCAGCTATGCATTTTGGGTCTGTTTTCCTGCCTCCTGATAATGTCCCTTCTGCTGTTACGCCAGAGCCCATCCAGGGACCCCCAAGCTGTTGCTCTTGAGTAGAGGACAACTTTTCCATCCCATACTCAAGTTAGCGCTTCTTCCTGAGGGATGGTCCTGACCTTTGTTTTAACAGGGCTCACCAGGGCTTGGTAGTTCACTCAGGAGCCCTCAGAGCTCTGGTCACAAACCACAGACAACCTTTTCTTACAGAATGACTATGGCATGGATTTCTATGGAGCACACAGCTCTAGCTCAAGGGAAGGAGAGGAAGAATCAAAGAGAGGGTACAGACCTCCAGGGGCCCTCAAGACTGTGTGACCTGTGTGATCGTGAGGTATGCTCCTCAGGTGGGGCTCTCCTTGGCTCCATAGTCTCCAGCTGCTGGCCCTCTCTTTCAGCAAGGCCCAAGCTGCACCTGGAAGCACTAGAATCCCCGAGAAACCTTGGATGCCAGGATTGGGGCTCGTGTGTTAGGGGCAAGGCTGGTCTTGCTCCTAGCTAGCTGGTTCTAGGTGAGTACTTAGCAGCCCAGGGCTTCAGGATCCTCTTTCCTCACTTCTTCTCTTCTCTTTCTGTCCCATCCCCTCCCCCCTGCCCGCCCCTTTCTGTCTTTCATTCTTAGAGAATATGCCCTACCTCCTGCCTGAAGTTCAAGTTCCCCAAAGTACTCTCATTTGCTTCTGGGCCTAGCACCTACACCTAGCCTAATTCAGAAGAAGAAGGAGGAGGAGGAGGAGGAGGAGGAGGAGGAGGAGGAGGAGGAGGGGAGAGAAGGAGAAGAAAAGGAAGAAGGAGAGAGAGAAGGAGAAGGAGGAGGAGGAGGAGAAGGAGAAGGAGGAGAAGGAGAAAAAGAAGAGAAGAAAGAGAAGGAGAAGGAGGAGGGGGGGGGGGGGGAGGGGGAGGAGGAGGAGGAGAAGGGGAAGAGGAGGAAGAAGAAGAAGAAGAAGAAGAAGAGCCATGTTTTGTTTTTGTTTTTGTTTTTTGTTTCTAGTATTAGGTAGAATTGATTTGACTTCATACATAGAGATCCCAGTTAAAAAACCTTAAACTCCTTCTGTGAGAGTCTGGGCAAAGGCACTTTGGATGAAAAGTGCACTATCCTTACCCACAACACTAGCTCAGCTGTCCCAGGGACTCAGTTCTGAGCCTTATTCTAGGTGTGCAACAACCGTTGGACTTTGATGTTGTAAGATGCAGGGGCAAAAAGCAGGGAGGAGACAGCTGTGGCTCAAAACTCTTTGGTCACTGTGGAGAGCTGAATAGAGACTGCCCCATAGGCCCATGCATTTCAATGCTTAGTCTTTAGGGAGTGGCACTATGTGGGAAGGATTGGAAAGTGTGGCCTGTTGGAGAAAGTGTGTCACTGGATGGCAGGCTTTAGGGTTTCAAAAGCTCAAGCCAGACTCAGTGGCTCTCTCTTCCTGCTTTTGCCAATCTGGCTGTAGAACTCTTAACTACTCCTTCAGCACCATGTCTGCCTGTCTGCTGCCATGTTTCCTGCCATGATAATAACAGACTGAACCTCTGAAACTGTAAGCCAGTCCCAGTGAAATGCTTTCCTTTATAAGAGCTGCCATGGTCGTGGTGTCTCTCTTGACAGCAATAGAGCACTGATTCAGACAGTTACCTGTCTCTTGGCCACAGAGCAACTGGAAGAATGTGGTCAGAAACTCCACTATGTACGGAGCCATCTGTCCTGTGAGAGGGAGCAGCAAGCAGAGGGGCCACACTTTTCTTCATTTTTTTCCCCTACCCTTTAGTTTTTAAGCTGTAGAATGCTTATAACAAAATTCAAGTATAGCAAATGCAAAGATACAGCAGGACAAACTCCATCCATGCTTTGGGGGAACGAATGTTAATAATTCAATGTGCATTCTTTTATATACTCCTTGAGTCATTAAAAATGTACAAACACTTCTGTCTCTCTGCCCACTTTGAGTTGTATCGTTAGGGAATGAAACTGGGCTGCAAACAATATTTTCTCTTTGTTAGCAGAATGCTATGAACTCCCTATATGTGAACCTGTGCCTCTTATTTTTCATTTTAATAACTGAATACTATTTTTTTGACACAGGGTTTCTCTATGTAGTTCAGGCCTTTCAGTCCCTCTGCCTCAGTCTCCCGTGTTCTGAAATTATAGGCAAGTGTCATCACACCCAGACTATTGATTCCACAGTATCTCATAGTATAGATGTTATCTAATAGACACACTGTATTGTCTTCTGTTGTGTGCCAGCTGTGCAGTTGAACACATCTGTATGGGTTCCTCTCTTTTTCTTTTCTTGTCACCTAAACATTGTTGCAATAAAACCTCAGTACATCATGAAGTGTTTCTATGGGGCACTAAGAAGTATGAACAATTTAAATTGCAGTGGATGCTGCGTGGGAAAAGACCTTCATCAGTTCCAAATGGCTGTGGAATTGGCATACCTCTTTGCTGCTGGAAGGAACAGGAAAGGTGAGGCTGTGTGTCTGGGAGACCATGAAGTTTCCAGGAACACTTTGCCTGGGTCAGTGGAAGGAAGCCTCTCTCTTCTCCTCTCTGCTCACAGAGACGGAAACTGTGAGGTCACCTCCCCTGGCTGCCTAGAAGCAGATGAAGTCACAGTGCTTCACACAGGCAGCCCTGCCCTGGGGAATGGAGAGTAATGTTGGGGAGGAGCTTTGTACCTTGTGGAGGGACTGGAACTCTTTGCTCTTGTGTGGGAGGCCTGGGGTGGAGGCAGCTCTTGTCCTGGCCAGCCCGCCAGTAGATGAAACACAGCTGTCGTTTCTACCTCTCTCATGAATGCTAGCTCTGCATGGTCCAACAGAGAATTGAGGTTTAGGACCTTGTGATCCCATCCACACTCACTGGTGAAGACTGGGGCAATGTCCAGGGACAGGGACTCCATTCCCTGTTCCCACTATTCACATATGACCAGCATCTCCAGGCTTTAGGGCTTGAATTGTCCTTTTCTTCTTCCAGGTGGCAGCCTGTTGAAGCCTGCAGGGTGGCAACTCAGACTGGCTACCTGTGGGTATGTCAATGAGGCACAGATATCCTGGGGACTAGGGCAGAAGCCAGAGCGGGCCCTCTCCCTTGTCCCTTTCCTTGATTCTGCTCTGGTTGTCTGTGTATCTGCATCCTCGAGGCAGGGTGGGAGCTGGCGTGTCCTGAGCATCTGGGTTTCCTCTGCTCTTTGCAGTCCTGGCCTTGCTTACAATGGAATGGGGAGCTGTACTTCCTGCCAAGCAACCTCTACAACTCTTTCTCAGTAGGAGAGGGAATGTTTTACTTAGGGCTTCTATTACTATGATAAAACACCACAACCAAAAGCAACTTGGGGAGGAAGGGCATTTCATCTTTACAGCTTATATAGTTGATCAACCAGGAAAGTCAGGGCAGAGACTCAGGCAGATCAGGAACCTGGAAGCAGGAGCTGACGCAGAGGTCGTGGAGGTGTGCTTCTTGTCTTGCTCTTGCTCACACTACTTACTTATAGCACCCAGAACCTAGGGATGGCGCTGCTAACTGTGAGCTGGGCCCTCCCACACAAACTGTCAATCAAGAAAATGTACCACCTAAATAAAATATCCAGTAAAAAAAAAAAAAGAAAAAAACAGAAAGTACCACCTAGGTTTATCTTAAATATGAATATGTTAAATGTTGACATGGACTTTAAACTAAAATATATTTAGTATTATTTTCCTTTCATCATTTAAAAACTAAATCATTGTACCAGCTTAATTGTAAGTCAGTAAAAACTAGCATGTTCTGATCCAACATAGTATTTAGCACAAAATGTTGTCAATAAAATATTTGTTAATATGAAAGAAAATATGTTTGATAACATATGCTCTGAAATTATCTGAGAATAAAGGAATCTGTCAACATTTAAAAAAAAAGAAAGAAAGAAAAGACAATGCACCACAAGGTTAAGGGCCATAGGGAAACCTAGTGAGGGCATTTTCTCAACTGTTTCCTCTTCCGAAATGACTCGTTTGTGTGAAGGTGACATAAGCACGGCCGGTGTGTGGTACGGTGTGCTACAGAAAGCAGGAGTGCTCAGCCTGGGGGAGGGGAGGATGGCATACAAGTCAGATGACCCAGACAACCGTGACCCCTTCCCAATTCATTTCCTGCCTCTGGATTTCTGAGATTCTTCTCCCCAGGCTTCCCCATGGGAAGATGCTACCACCCATTCCAGTCAGACTGTGTCTGTGACCTACCTCAATGTGTTGACCTCTGTCCAAGCCAGCAAAGGAAAACAAGAGTGTTTTTGTTTTGTTGTTGTTGTTGTTTTCTAATGCAGAGACTCTTAATTCCAATCAACTGATTTTTGATACTGCAGGTGTAACCTGTTTTTTCCCACATTTGGGGAAAGTGCTAACCTTCCCCCACCTCCCCTCAGGTATATCTAGACCAGTGGCTCTCAGCCTTCCTAACACTGGGACCCTTTAATACAGTTCCTCCCGCTGTGATGATCCCCAGTCATAAAATTATTTCTCTGCTACTTCATAACTATAATTTGCTACTGTTCTGAATCATAATGTAAGTATCTGTGTTTTCTGACGGTCTTAATTAGGCTAGCCTTGTGAAACCGTCAGTCTACCCAAAAGGATCACAACCCAAAGTTTGAAAACCACTGATCTAATTTGCTTAGCAACTCAGGGAAACGCTGCATCTAAGAGTATTTCTGAATCTCAGAAAGGAGGGCAAGCAACCCAGCAGGCTAGCCCCAAATGTTCCAGGGCAGACTCAGCCACACAGGCCTCTTTTCCTCAGCCTGCAGGCTCTGAGGAACAGAGGCTATCTTACTTCCTGAAGAATCCCCAGCACCTCTGCAGAGCCTGGTTCAGAAAATTTGCTAGGTAAACATTACTGTACAAGTGTAGAGGAACTACAGACTCCCAGGCAGGCCATGGCCAGGAATGACTGTGCTCACAAACACAGTACTTTCAGTTATAATTTATTAAAGTACCGGAAATAGAACTCTGGGCCCTCTACCATTGAACTACATGACTGGTCCCTTCCTGTGCTGTTCCCAGCAGGAACCAGCCGCAGCACTGTGCAGCCAGCATAGCACCGGGGTACTGGCTCAGGGCTCACCCTCTGCCTTCCTGGGGCTGAGCCATGCCTGATGGGGGAAGCTGGGGTTGTACCAAGTGTTGGCAATGATTGTGGCCTGCAAAGGCCTCCTGTGTGGTGAGGCAGCAGACTGGGAGCCCTGAACCTTGGATGTTCTCTGGGGCTCTTTATTCTTTCATTCCTGCTCTGCTTTAGTGATTTACATCCACAGGCCCTAGCAACAGTTGCCAAGATAAACAAACAATAGTGGAAGTGGGAGCTCACCTCTTCCAGTGTGGGGGGTGGTCTTCAGAGAGATATGTTAGCCCCAGCAGGTTGGCTACCTGGGTGGGTAGAGGCCCTCAGAGGGTTTGGATTGCTGTACACTAGGGATCTGAGCAGGCCATTTGTTATCTGTAATTAAATTGAGCTAATTTCATTCTGTGACACAGAGCCAGAGTCTCAGAGAAAAAAGATCTTATCCCATGTCTCGTAAATGTCATCATGGTGCCCCTACAGGGGATAAAAGGACATTTTGATCGGTTTCTGGTGCCCTAAGTGGATTGGAACCTGATCCCACAGCCTTACAGCCAATCTGATGCCCAGGCCACTAGGAGCCAACCCACATGTAATGTTACATTTATATAATCAGCCCACAGACAGACAGGAAGGTGCTTTTTCTGGATAAACCTAAGAACTAAGGGAGGGAGGCTGACCAATCAGTGCAGTGCAGCCTCTGGGGCCCCAGGGCAGCCTCTGAGCTCAGCCCAGCTGTAGTCATTCATTCATCTTTCCAGGTTTGCCCCATGGGGAAATGACAGAGATGCCGAGAAAAACCCCAGGCAGCCAAGTTCCCCTTTCACCGCTGTCCTAGAGCGTTTCTGAGAAAGCAGGCAGCCCTCGGGACTGGAAAAAAGACAGCAAACAGAAGAATGACCTCAGAGTTCTTAAGATAAAGATTTGAGACAAACCAAATGCTGGCCTCTGAGAGTTCAAAATCTGGACAAACTCAGCCATGTCTCTAGAAGGGTTATGAGGAAAAAGGCTTATGACAACAAGCGCAAGAGGGCGGGTTTCCTTCAGGGGACTAAGAATTTTCTGGACCTTTCCACCCTCCAAGTCCTTGGCAGGGATCCTCAGCCTCCCTCCTTCCCTTGCCTCAGCCTTGACACCTCTCTCCACCTGAAACAACTTGCTGTCCGGACTGAGGAAACGGCCACCTGGGACAGGGTCTCCTGCTACGGCCAGTAGTGTTTGCCTGAAGAGCAGCCTGGTCAGAGGGGCTGATGGCAGAGGCTCCGTCCTTCCTCAGCAGCCTTGCCACAGCAATGACCTTTTAACTGCCTTGGTGTTTTGGTTTCTTACCCTCTAGCCATGACTCCATCTTCTTTTATTCAGGGCGTGGGGGTTGGGGGTGGGGGTAGGGGGTGGGTGGGGAGGGGACTCTGGAAGGTTTCACAGGGCCCCTGAGGTCCTTTTGGCTTCTGGGCCTGCTGCCATAGATT
Organism: Grammomys surdaster; assembly: GCF_004785775.1. Taxonomy (NCBI): domain Eukaryota; kingdom Metazoa; phylum Chordata; class Mammalia; order Rodentia; family Muridae; genus Grammomys; species Grammomys surdaster. The sequence continues at coordinate 2,076,307 of NW_021604747.1, read as the reverse complement.
CAGATCCTAGCAGGGTCAGAGCCCAGCTTCGCACTCCATCTTTGGGAAGTACTTGAACTTTACACATGCAACCACATGATCACATAGACCCCTTTGTGACCCCACATGATCACGTAGACACAAACCTTTTGTCGCTAGAAGATGATGCACCCCAGCTCTTTCCTCTCTGATGTTGTGTCAGCCCAGGCCCAACCCACTCACTCTCTGCCAGCTCCCCTCATTCCAGCTAAGCACTGCTGAGCCCGCTTGCTCGCTCATGGGCCAGCAAGGAGAGGAGTTGGTTTATGTGTGTTGTTCTCTGTGCTCATCTTCATACACTCTCTCACTTCCTCACACAGTTCCTCATCTACCCTACTGAGACCATGGCCTTGGACAACAAGGTCTGGGATGCTCAAGCACACACTGAAGATCACATGACTCTTCCCTTTCAGGGATCAGGCCCCTCCTCATTCTTTCCCTCCCTGAGCACCAACTTCTTACACTCTTTTTGGTCCCTTAAATATTCAGGGACCAAACCCTACCTCAGCTAGTTTTGAGCCCACTGTGTTGTTTGGGAAGGATTGGAGGAGGTTGGAGTTTGGGGGTAGACACACACTGAGTGTCCAGAGCTTACTGAGATGTTGTGGGAAATTGGAAGATAAGAACCTTAGGAGTAGTTGATAACAGAGGCCTGGCTTGTGAGGTTTCCGAGGGAAATTTTAGAGTCTTTTACAGATTCTACAGGGGCTGTTAGTTGAATTAAGAATCTGTGATTTCTGGTGAGCTGGCGCTGAGGAGTCAGCTGTGATTGACAAGAGACCAAAACCACTGAAGTGAACCCTTCGCTCTACTGGAACAATTGATGATGGTCAACTGGAACTGAGAAATCAGCTGTGATTAACTAGAGAGCAGCATCACTGAGGTGACATCTTCTGGGAAGTATTTCCTCAGGGTCAGCAGACAGTAGCTTTGGTCCAAAGGGGACTAAGGTTGCATCTTATGCTGGAAGCCAAATCGGTAATGTGTAAGCATCTCCTTTGTGGTGATAGTTTTGGCACCATGGAAGCTGAAGAATTTAAAGGAGTTACAGAGAGAAGCTGAAGTTTGACACCATGTGGCAGAGTTGGAGTTTCTGAAGAGCCCAGGAGAGGCCATAGTGTGTGCTGCAGATGGCATAGCCCAAGAAGTGAGGCTGCCCAAGGCCTCTGGAGTCTGTAAATAAGGCTAAGTTCCAGACATTGGACACTGAGTTATTTACACTGTTCCGGTTTGGTTTGGTTTTGATCTGATTTTAACTGTGACCTTGTTCTGCCATTTTGAAATAAAAAAGTATTTAATTTATTTTGGATTTTACAGGAACCCACAGTTAAGAGACTTTGGTTATTTTAAAGACACTTTGAACTTTTAAAGTGTTAGAATTTTTAAAAGACTGTGGGACGTCTAAAGTTATAGCGTTTTATGTTGTGATACTAGCATAGATCTTGGGGACAAACAAGAAAGGTTTATTATTTAATAGTGATGCGTTTATTCATTAAGACAAATTAGCTTTTGTCAACTTGTTACAAACTAGTCATCTGGAAAGAGGGAACCTCAGTTGAGTGGTTTTCTTCATCACACTGCTGGTGAGCATGTCTGTGGGGCATTATCTTGATTGATGACTGGTGAGAGCTCAGTGCCATCTCTGGACAAGTGGCCTTAGGTTGTATAAAAAGCAAGCCGAGCGGACTCTGGGGAGCAAGGCAGTAAGCAGCATCCTTCCATGGCTATTTTATTCACTTCCTACCTTGAGTTCCTGCCCTGACTTCCCTTCATGATGGACTGCCAATTGCAACATTTAAGCCATTTGCTCTCTAAGAGGTTGTCAGTCATGATACTTATCACAGAGATAGAAAGGAAACTAAGCCCCCATGAAGGAAGTAAGATGTTTCCAGGAAACTGTCTAGATATCTTCAACCCAGGGCCATGGAGTGCTCTGAAAGTTGGGTATTTTCCTGTAGAAACCAAGCTCTTCCCAGTGGAAACTTGGCACTTGGGTCAGTGTACAAAACGTTGACTGATATTTTGTGTGGCTGGATATAGTGTAAGCTTTCCTCCAGTGCTCAGCTCTGCTTCTCTGTGAGTGGGCCAGGCACTGGTAACTGTCAGGAGCAGAAAGCTTGGCCAACAATGGGGGGGGGTGGACAGAGAGAGGGAGAGAGGAGACAGAGAGAGAGAGAGAGAGAGAGAGAGAGAGAGAGAGAGAGAGAGAGATAGCAAGACACAGAGAAGAAGAAGAAAGGTGCAGAAATGTGCAGAAGGAAGGAGTTAAAGGGAGCCAGGAATGAGGGAAGACATATATTTGCAGCAATTTTTAGGGATAAAATTCACAAGGGCCAGAAATTTAAGACAAGAAACCATTCCACAGAGACTGCATGGCCATCAGGTCTCAAATCTGCTAGAGACTGTTAGTACACCAGGAATCTGTGCCCCTTTGAGCCTGGTTCTTCTCACTCTCTTTCTTTCAAGTTTGCTTCATTTAAGCGTTTTTTCTTGTTGATGATTTTTCTTTTTCTGCAGCTGAACCATGTTTCCTTTTTCACCACTGAACTGGTGAACTTTGGTGGTTGGGTTGTTTCCAGCTTGGAATAGACATGTTGAAAACATTTGCACTGACTGGGTTTTGAGTTAAGAGGTTTTTCACTTCACTTGGGCAGATGCTTAGGTGTGAGACTCTGAGATTCAGAGGCAAGCATATATTTAACTCTTTAAGGCTCCACCACCATTTTCTGAGGGTGTCTTGTGCAGTGTATGGAGGGGTGGAAGGGTTTGGCTGTGTCCTGCTCAGTCCCTGTCCCCTCCATTTTGACAAGTACTCAGTGATGTTTTCCTGCCTCTGGCTTTAACTTGCCACTTTCTTCTTGACTGCTGATGCTGAGTGAGTTTTATTCCGTCCATTTGTATCTCTGTTTTTTCTTTGATGAAATAGCATCATAAGTATATTGTTCATTCTTAAAATTGGGTGGGTTGTTTTGTGAATTTTGAGAATATTAAGATATATTCTCTGTACAAGTTATTGATTGGATATATGATTTACAAATATTTTCTTTTGTGATATTTTATTTTTTTAAAATTATGTCTTTATACAATTACGTGTGTGCTGTGTATATTTTCTCACCTATATATATAGAAACCAGGAATACATGTTGGGCCTCTTCCTGTAAGCTCTCTACCTTATTTTTTTTTTTTGAGACAGTGTCTTTCACTGAATCTGGGGCTCAGTAACTGGTGGCCTGGCTGGCCAGTAAGACCCTGGGATCTGTCTTTGTGCTGTGCTCCCAAGTACATACCACCACATTGAGCTTTTCTGTAGGTGCTAGAGATCCGAACTCATGTTTTCATGCTTGTACACCAAGATCTTCCTCCTCCGAGCCATCTCCTTAGCCTTTTCTTGGTGTCTTTTGAAGATCAAATTTTTAAATTTTTAATGAACTCCAATTTATAGTGCCACTCTCCCTTCAAATCAGGTTTTTTTGTTTTGTTTTGTTTTTGTTTGTGTTTTTGTTTTGCATTATACCTAGGAAAGTTTGGTGTATTACAACATCTCAAAGTTTTTTTGTTTGTTTTTAATTTTTCTAGAAAGTTCCTAGTTTTTAGTTTACAGGAGGCCTTGGTGATCTTTAAGATGCAAAACTCGTTCACAGTGCTTAAGAACCGGTGGATGAAAGGTTTCCAGTCCCTTGATCTCTCGATGATAAGGTAAGTCTACATTCAGCAAGCCTCATGAGACAAGGCTGTGTCTGGGCTGCAAGCTCAAGCTGAGAGGAGGCTGTATGTCAGGCAACTTGTAGTCCATGGAGTAAATGGCTTGCTGAGATGCCATTAAAATACAAGATACAAAAATCAGTGTGATAGCATGCACCTGTAATCTCAATACTCAGGAGCCTGAGGCAGGAGGGTTACAAATGCCAGGCCAGCCTGGGTTGCAAGGTGAGACCAAAAACCTCTGTAATATGCGCAGAGTGACTCAACAGCACCTTGTTGTTCAGCTCGGGACCGGAAGGAATTCATTCTTGCAGGAAGTGTTTATTATTACTCCCACAGGTTGCCTCTGGCTCTAGCTCTGGCTCCGGCCCTGAGTAAGAAAAAACTAACTGACTCTCAGGTAACATGTTCTTCATTATGACCATAATGTGGTGTAATTTTTAAGTTTCCTCACCTTCCTTTTAATAAGGGTTCTTGTAGCGGGATATTTTTCCTGAAAGTTGGGAGGAGCTAAGGTGGGAGGAGTAAGGAGAGGAAGAGGAGGAGTAAGAAGAAGAAGAGGAGAAGAAAGAGGAGGAGCTAGGGGAGAGAGACCGGAGAGAAGGGAACATGGAAGGGGATGTGCACATGTCTCTAGCAGTCAAAGGTAGTTGGTATATCTAGGTTGGGTATTGGGTTACACCTCTGATTGAGTGGGCATCTTGTTATTGAGCATTACCAAACATATAAAGCCTTTGGATAATCTAAGCATCAGAGTCTCATTTGTACTGAGCTTACATGGTTGGAGGGATGGTCTGGGCTAAGCCCAGCCTTGTGGAGACAGCGTGGAAGATTGGCAGAGCCATCCCCCACACCAGCAGTGTCTCTCGTGGGTGGCAGGGCTGGTGTCTCTGGCGGCTTGAGTTGGAGGCCTGAGCCGCAGCAGCAGCAGCAGTGAGAACATGCTGCTCGTGACCTCAGGCCTAGCCTAGTCGAGAACATGGCAGCTCTGTAACTACAAGCCAGATCAGATGCTGCTGTTTTTAATAATTACCTCAATAGGTTCTTAAATGGTTTAACCTCCTTCTAGCCCACCACCCACAAGAGGTAGTGGAAAAGAAAGGTTATTAGGATATGGGGAAAGTGGACCTGTTTAGAAACTGTTCTTTGGGGCGAATCCTATCTGCGTTGTCAGAAAATCAACAGCTCAGTGCACAGGATTCAGCAGCAGCAACTTGATCCACTCTCAAATACTTCCCAAATACACCAGCATCCAGTTCAGTATTGTCAGGATAGCAAACAGGAATCAGCAGCTGTGTCAGGACCTAGCAGAAACAGCCAGGCCTCAGTCGAATTGGCATGAGTCAATAGGAGCGAGCAGGACCAGCAGGGACACCAGGAGAAGTTCTTTGCTGTGCCTCTCTCAACAAAATGAAGATCAGCAAAGACTCATGACCAAGTAGTGTTGGAAAGCTAGCTATGCAAGCAAGCCTCTCTCACAGGCCATTGAGTCCTATTTATACTCCCTCTAAACATCACGTGTCCTCCACTGGTCTTGCCTTACAACATTTCTTGCCTCAGCACGTGAGTCTGTCTTAGCAAAACTCCACATGAGTCTAATCTCAACTGACCCCACTCTGCCAATCAGACCGAGTCAGCAGAGACAGCAAGAAACTGAGCATACCCCCAGAGGTTTTTTAGTGCATTTCTCTCTATGGCGTCATGACAAACAGGGTCTCAACAATGACATGTAAGGCAAACCAATACATGATTCTCTGTCATTAACAGAGGCTCCTTCATCATACGTACTTTCATGTGCTTGCTTTAACAAAACATCCTTTCACCTGTGTCCACTTCGGGAAAACAATTCTTCACCTATTTGCCCCAGCAAAACACCATTCAACACAACTGACTTTCTAAAGAAACCAGAAGTTTCCACTTCAATGTGGCTCATCACTTCAGGCCTTTTGTGTTACATCAGTTAAAAATATGGGCATTTTTCTTCTGTTTTACTGATTAGATACTCTACAGTTTTAAAAAATATAATTGTCATAAACTATATCTTTTTTCTATTGTATTCATAGGCTTTCAAAGGCAAAGAACAATATTATCATTTTTATGAGTTGATAGTTAATCTTCCAATATTGGTGAACTCTCCTTAAATACAAATGTTTTATTTATTTATTTATTTATTTATTTATTTATTTATTTATTTATTTGATTCTTTGTAACAGTTTTAGGTTTTGCTTGTTAGATGAGGCCAGGGTAGCTTCTGAGAAGTGTCAGGGAATGCTGGCTGAGCCTGATGACACATCTCACTGTTACTCCCTAAGGAACCTTGTCCAGTGGCACTGTCCCTAATCTCTAATCAGGGAAGGAGCAGAGTGTGGTCAAAGAGAAACAACCTCCTCTTAGCCACTTAGCATAAGCCATATTCAGTTCTTCTGTCTATTTAGGTGTCTCAGGAGCACCCCAGGAGCCCCTGGTGCTCTTGTGACCTTCCTTCTTGGTCTTGGTATCCCTAAGTGTTATGGGGGACCACGTAGACCAACAGTCTATGTGTTCTCTGCCTGTTTTGTACCTTTCTACCTCTGTCACTCATGGTATACTGCCTTGAGAGTTCTCTTCCTGTTTCCACCTTCTGCAGTTTTTCAAGATGTGCCAAGTCAAGATGAACCTTGCTTCTGAAAGCTCCTCTGGCTTGCCTAATTACATTAACTCAAATCAAGTTTCTCCAGATTCATTCTAGGGGCTAGAGAGACAAGTCCATGGATTGGAGAGACAGCTCAGGGCTTAAGAGCACATACTGCTCTTGTGGAGGACCTGAGTTTGGTTCCTGGCATCCATGTCAGGTAGCTCACAACTGCTTGTAAGTCTAGATCCAGGGGGAATTGGACACCTCTGGCGTCCTCACGTGCACATACCACATATAGAAGCATACCCATGTACATATAAATAAATCTGAAAAGCAGAAGAACAAGACATGCCTGTCCTTAAAGTCTACAAGAGTCACAGAGCAAAACAACCTGGGGCACCTGGAAACTTCCTGTAAGTCACCTGTTCCTTTGTCTTAGTCCAGCGATTCCTGACTGTATCTGACCACTGATTTCCCCCTTGACTGCACCCAGTAGCTTCAGGGAAAACTTGAAAGCACCCTCCCCTGCGCCACTCCCTCTTCCCCATCCTTGTTATTCACCTGTTCACTCACCACATAATTGTTGGCCACCTACAAGATTTAAGAAAGGGAAATACAACCCAACTCCAACACTTGAGCACTGAGAGATGTTTCAAGTTCATCTGTGAATCTCAGCAGTAATTATACTTCCTCCCATGGCATTATCAGGGAGGGACCCATGTGGCACCAAGAAGGCTCAGGGGACAGAAGGCAGATTCATTCAAGGGATGTGTCAATGGGACATTCCAGGAGGAACAGGACTGAATGCCTTTGCAAGGGCTAAGTAGGAGGTGCTGGCCCTGGAGAAGCCCATGGATCCCCACCATCTAAACACAGGTTCCACTGAGAACAGTAAAGGGCCAGGGGCAGGTTGGGCCACCAAGAGCTGAAGACAGTTCTTTAGGCTTTTTGGAGTCACTGGTGCAAAGCCAGTATCAGAGCCATCTTCAGACTCCTGGGAACATCCTGTGGAGAGTGTGATCTAAGGGTCCATGCTTCAAGGCAGGCCTTACAGGACTGGATTTGGAGGCCAATTGGGTGGTTGTTGCTGTGTGAGTTCATTCTGTGGTTCCTGCCCTGGTGATCATAAATTTGTGGTCATACCACACATAGAAACATACTCATGTACATAGTTATTTACAAATAATTTCAAGATTAAAGAAAATTCTTTAGGTGTGACTAGTTTATTAGGAAGGATACAATTCAGGAACAGGCAGGTGGAAGAGGCATGCATTTAGGACTGGGGTGGACAATGGAGAGCTTCACACCTTCTCCTGCACATGACCCTCCAGCATGTGAGGCCTTAGAGGACATTCACACTCTATGTAAGCCATAACAGTTTGTAAGTGTTCCTATACGTGCACAGACACATACATGTACATATATATGCACACATGTATCTACACATAGGCACACATGCATGTATACAAACATGAACACCTATAAATGTGCATGCATGCTCTCATATGCATACACATGCACACATGCACACACTCATTCACACATGTATGCTTATACCCATACATGTATACACACATGCACTCACATGGGTATAAACATACACACATGTACATACACATATCCACATATAGGCACACATGCATGCATATATACATGCATGCACAAACACATGCGCACATACAGGCACATACCTTAAGGCTATATAGTTCTAGAGCCCCTCCTTTCCAATTGTCTAGCATGGTGCCACAGGTTCTATGTCATTCTGTCAGCTAGATTAAGGGTTTTAGTTAGTGAAAGATAACCACTAAGCACAAATTGTGCTAACTTAAAACAGCACAAGTGCCATCATTTGTTTTCACTGGGAATGTTCATTAGCTATAATGATCCACACAGGATTTCTAAATGAGTTTGTACTGATGGGCCTGAACACTTTCTAGTTACTTATTTTGAAGAGTGGAAAACAGTAGCTTCATTAGTTTGAATTGGATTTCACACTATTATCCCTAAAGTTGACTGGAGTCTTAGGGGAAGCATTTTATAAAGTGAACCAGATTCTAAAATCCTGTTTTAGTTCATGGCCATCCCAGACACAGAGAAAGCAGACTGTGTGTGCCAGGGAAGCCTGGAACAACCCAAGAGCAGGCTTAGAAACTTAGAACTTAGAGCTGTTCACTCTAGAACCGCTGTTCACTCTAGAAGATGGTTCTAGAACTTGGCTCTGGGCTGGGATGACTGCAGGAAGTGCTGGGCACAAATTAGCTGTCCATGCTGGTCTGGAGTATGACAGTCCACTGTCTTTAGGTCATCTTTGGAGTGGAGATATGACTGGGTTGCCTATCCACTGTGCAGATCAGATCTGCAATCTGTGCCAAAGCCAAGGTCTGGGTTTCAGAAACAGGATAACATTTTCTAGATATCTAGATGAAAGAAAATGTAGCTTGTAGTCACCCTAGAACACACCTAAGTAGAAAATATTGCTTTCTTTTCCTACTTCTAATGCTGAATGAAAAAATATTACTAATTTCATGACAGAAATGGCGTTCTGAGCAAAAGCAATTCCATCAATCCCTCACACAGCCAGGCTCTGTGATGCTGTGTTCAGATACAAAGTCTGTTTTGGGTCTGTTCCCAGTTAATGGAGGAAATGAGGGTTTTGTGAAGCCGACATCCCAAACACAATCTAGTCTCCAATGCACTACTATTATTCTGACAAACGGCAGTCATTCCTGCAGTTGAAATATTAAGTGCTGATCTTTAGTTACCTTAGCTTAAAAATATCTAAGGGCAGGTGGAGAGTGCCTATTTTAGTCAAAGTCAGGCCTCACAAAATTATTCTCATAAGGCTTTCAGCAATGACGTATTTCAAATGGATACTGAGTTATGCTGCAACTAAATGAGGGAATCATCATAGAAGCCAGTATTAAGTTGAAATGTTTTTTCCCAAGGATTAATTTTAGTATAATTGATTTCTTTCCTTTCAGACAGATGGTTTGGGGTAGAATATTCACTGTTGCTTGCACACAGGAGCGGCTGCATCCTTTATCTGAGGTGGAGTTTCCCTTGGGTTTGTAGTCCCTACCTAAGAGCCTTATCGAGTTACTGTTATTTGCTTATGCCCAAACTCACATAGTTCAAACTTAAAATAGTTCAGGGGCTTGGAAATGCATTGCCCCTGTGTAGTCCCTGCATCCTGCTCTACCCACTCTGATTTTCATCATCTTCCTTCACATTGTGCTTTCTACTGAGTGGAGCTCACTGCTATGGGTGGACTTGCTCACTCCATCAGAGGCAATAGACATTTGGGCTAACTCCAGACAGACTATCCTGACTGCTATGGCATCATAATACATACAATTCTCCAGGAAGACCTGTGTTTTCATTTATCTTGGTTAGGTCTCACAGAGTGGGGCTGACCTTCTCTAGATGGTAATTTTCCAAGGGGACAATGACATTCTAAATTCCCACCAGCCACATGCAAGTAGTGTGGCTGCTTTAGACCCTGGCCGACACTTGGTGTTACTAAGTATCCAAAGGTTTAGTGATTTTGTTGGGTGTATAGTGTAGCATATTGTGGTTAGCCTAACCTTACTTACTTTAGTGTTTAAAACATAGTGGTATTGCTATTCTCCTCTCTACTTAGCATGTGTGCGCGCGCACACACACACACACACACACACACACACACAGAGGTTATCGTGTGGATGTGTTTTGACTTCTTATGGGTATACAGAATATACATGTATTTTCGCAAGGATCTTAATCCCAGTTTTATTTTTCTTAATGTCATTTAAGGGCAAACATTTTAAATTTTGGTAAATTCCCCCATCAATGCTTTTACTATTATTTTTATCTAGGATTTTCTGCCTAATATACTCAGCCTTCTCACTAACATCTATCAATTTCTGTACATACTGTGAGGAGCACATTTGTTTCTGAATTATTGTGGGTTTTTTTTATAGTAGCTTGGTTGGCCTCAAACTCATGTTCCTCATTCCTCAGCCTCTTGGGTGCTGGGATTATAGGCGTAGACCATATAGCACAAGGCATAGCATCACATTTGAAAAATACCTTGTCACTGTATTGTCTTGGCACCTCTGACAAAAACCAGTCTGTGTGGGTGCTGACTACTGATTCCATATTCTTTCATCTATAGCTAGTCTCACACTCAGTAAACTGTTTTGACCACTGTGGCATTATAAAACTACACATTCCAATGCCTCCAAAGTGGTTCCTTTCAAAATTATTTTCTTAGTTACAGTCCTTGTTATTCTAAAACTTCAATATGTAGTTGACATTTTGATTAGAACAGCACTTTGTCAGTAGTCATGTCATTGTGTTGGTAGTCATGCCATTGTGTCAGTAGTCATGCCATTGTGTCAGTAGTCATGCCATTGTGTCAGTAGTCATG
>NW_021604747.1:2057200-2065555 GCF_004785775.1 Grammomys surdaster | reverse complement strand
AGTCATGCCATTGTGTCAGTAGTCATGCCATTGTGTCAGTAGTCATGTCATTGTGTCAGTAGTCATGCCATTGTGTCAGTTGTCATGTCATTGTGTCAGTAGTCATGTCATTGTGTCAATAGTTATGTAATTGTGTTGGTAGTCATGCCATTGTGTCAGTAGTCATGTCATTGTGTCAATAGTTACATTGGTAAAATTGTTTTCTTAACACTTTTTTGTTTGATTCATGCATTTTTAATTTATTTATTTCAGTAATATTTTGGAGATTTCAGTGCACAGGTTTTATCTGCATCTTCTTAAAGTATCACCAAATATTTTCATTTTTAATGGAACTGTGTCTATGTGTAAATCCCCACATCTAGAATTATTTAGTAGAAAGTGACTGAATTCCCATAGCTTCTTGCCTTTCCTTTCCAAATTCCTTGTTTCCTCTGTAGACAACTAGGCTGTCTGCAGGTAACACACTGCTGCAGTCTGTCCATAGGGGCAAACCCAGCTTGAGGTTTAGCCAGTGTAGAGTGGCATTCTGGTCTTGTTCCTCATTTGGAGGAAGATATGGGCCTTTCACACTGGTGTTTTACTCGTAGGGGTCTTGAAAAATGTCAATTATTACAGAGATCACTTCCTATTTTTAGACTGCTGGTAATTTCTGACTTGTAGGTTTTATTGATTTATTGATTGTTTCTCTTGTACTTAGTGAGATAATCACAGACTCTCCAAACATTCTCAATCACACTGTTAATAGGAGTAACACTACTTGATTTTTGGGGATGCTCCGTGAATCTTGAAGTTCTAGGGAAAAATCACACCTAACCACAATGTATTTTTCTTTTGATAAGGTGTTCAAAGTAATGTTCTAATATTCAGTTGAAGGTCTTTGTAGCTATTTTCTGGAGGAATTTAAGTCTGTAGCTCCTGTATTGAAATGCCCTTGTTGATCGACTGGGAAGGGGGATGATTTGTGTAGAGCTGGCACAACCTTTCAAAGGTGTGAAAACATTCACCAGTAACACCACCTGCTGGGAATTCTCTGTTGTAGGAAGATTTAATTTCTTTGATAGTATTTAGGTTATTTCTGCATGAGCTTTGGTAATTAAGGCCTTCCAAGTGTTGTGCCACTTTCCTCTAAGCTGTCAGAAACATGGACATGCAGTTATTCCTTCTGTATCTTACTCTGTAGGGTCTGCAGACTGCCTCCTCTTTTGTTTCTCTCAAGATTGGCAATTTATGTCTCTTCTATCTATCTTGGACTGTATGGCTAGAAATCTATCTTTTCAGAGGTTGACTTGATTTACATGGCCTTTTATGTCACTGTTTTCTCGTTTCATTATTGGCTCTCTCCTGCTTCATATTTAACTTGTATAGTTTGAGGTGGAGGCTTGGGCGAGTCCTTTGTTTTCTCCTGTTGTCAGCATTTAACACCGTGCCTTCTCTTGCACATATCACTTTAACTTTATACTACAAGTTTTGACATCAGATGCCATCATTTGTGAATCATCTTTTCCATCAGGAACAACTTGATATGGCTTTGTAATAATTTAGGTGATTTAAAATGTATTTTTTACTGATCTAAGGTTTATTTAAACATTTTTATGATTAGTATATGTGCACACATAAATAGCATGCAAGTGCTGGTCAGAAGATAGTATTAAGAGTTGGTCTTTTCTTTCCACTGTGGGTTCTGGGGTTCTGGGGTGCATGGGATGGAACTCAGGTCAACAGGCATTCTGGGTAAGTGCTTTTTACCACTGAGTAGTTAGGTGAAACTGGTTTCCATCTTCCATCTCAAATGTGACAATTCTGTTATGCCCTATGTTTTTTCCCCTTTAAATGTCCCAGGGGTTATTGGGGTAAATGTATGTTCTGGGTGAATTTGTCTTCATTGAGCAGAGGTGCTTCTGTAGGTCTGAAGTTCTGTCAGAGACAGTCTTAATACACAGTTGCCCTAATATAGCCTCCCAATGATCTCAGGTGGAATCAAGGATTAGATTTCTGTGAGCTTAACCCTTTTCTCAATCCCTCCTGGAGGCTGTCTTTTAAGTTTGTACTGGAAACTGAGAACAATCCCATGTCTTTACCTTCTTCTGCCAGGATGCATGCTGTTCTCAGGGTATTTTCTATTCTCCTTGTCTAAGGCTGAGCCTGTTTCCATGTGGCCAGGAGAATCCACCTCAACATGAAATGGCCAAAGGCATGAACAGCCTGTGTACAGAGAGCCCCATTCTACTTCCTGCTCATGTGGTCACAGTCATTTGGCTTTTCCAGGTAGTTTTAAGGCTCTGTGAAACATCATCTTGATAAAGGCAGCAAGGCAGATGCACCTCAGGACACCAATGCCTTTCCTGGTGTGAGGGAGCAGTGAGAAGACCTGCTCCCTGATGTGGTTAGTTTCTTCATTAGCCCTCTAGCCTCATGGGTGAGGCATTGTCTTCTTGGAGATTTACTTTCATGACTAGTGGACAACCCCTAAGAATAGTACTTTAGCATCTTGTAACCTTTGTAATACATTTTTTTTAAAAAAATGGCATAGTTGGTGTTAGGGACAGGAAATTAGGCAGCCTGCTGACAGTGGATTCAGGGGAAGGAAGGGCTGTGAAGATGGGGAGCACACAAGATCATAGGAATGTGGGGCCCTGACATAGGATGTGTGTCCTAACATCAAGTTACTCTGTCAGAACCAGGTCTATCAAGTTTATTTGAGGTAGTCTCACCCTCAGTTTCCAATGCCTGAACCATGTACCATAAACTTGAACACCAGAAAGACACCTAGAAATAAGCTCTCCACACATCTCAAACAGAGCAGCTTCAAAGGCTGTCATTTATTACATCTCCTAGTTGAGTGCCTAAGAGACCCAAACAAGACCACTGGCAAATTATGGGAATCATTTACTATATGACTTTTCAGATTGGAAGCAAAACAGTGAGCAAAGCTAAGCTCTGCAAATGTGCAGAGTGAATGTTCAATGTGCTCAATGAATGTTTGTTAGATGCAGTTTGTGGGCAGTGGGCACATGAAGGTGACCGTGACATGGGGAGGGCCATCAGTGACAGTCCATGAGCTGAATGAGAAGGGTTTAAAGAGTGCAGAGTGCAAGCAAAAAGCATGTAAACTTGGGCATCCCTGAAGTTCCCTGAGGATAAGGTCCCTGTGCTGTGGGTTTTGGAAGAAGGGACAACCTGTGCAGAGGGCTTCCCCAGGCCCATTTCCCCACAGGAAAAGGCATTCTTCATGCTAAGTGTCTCAAATACTTAGTGTCAACAAACTCAGCTCACGATGAATGAAGCTCTAGGATGTAATGCCCTTTTCATAGATTATTTTCCAAAGGAAATTTGACAATGATTCAAAGAATGACAACAGGTCAGGCTTGTTGATGCGTTTATTGTGAGCTGGGGAGTCTGGTAAAAAACTAGAAAATGACCATGGTGTAACAAGGAACTTAAAAGGAAGAGTTGGATTGGTAGCTTACATACATGGATACAGGAACAAATTGGCACAACATGTTAAACATTGTTCCCAACAGTGTTTACAGAAGGCAATTCTAATTTGGCTTGCTAAGGGAATGAGTTATGGCTGGGCTAACTCTTAACAGAAGACTGCAGAGCAGCATGCTATGAGTCACACACAGTGAGTTTCAAAGTGTAAGAGTTTCATATTAAAAACTGGGTAAAGGGAGAATGACTTGATTGTAGTTGTAAAACTAATACATTCCCATTTAAACTCTGTTCTACAGTCTGAGGCGAGTATAAATGTTAACAGAACACTGTTAAATCAAATCTCAATGCACGAGAACCAATTGCATCTCTACTTTAAATCTTATCAACTTTCCAAAATTTCATACTAAAATATATTATTGTATTAATACAAACTACAGTATTATACACTACACTGTGTAATAAATAAAGAAATATAAAAATAAGACACATAAATATAAAAGTTTTCTAAAACTAAAAGTACGTGTCAGTAAGAAGGGTATTAATACTGCCAGGCTTGAAGACGTACAGTACAAAAATGTTGCACAGATCTATAAACTAAAAGAAATAAAATAATACTGGTAGGTAAAAATCAGCCGCTGTTGTTCATCACCTGGGTCCATAATAACTAACATTTGGAAACGGCTGTGAGCCAAAAACCAATGGCTTATCCATGTCTGACACGCAAGTACATGGATTAAGTAGTTTGGAGAATTTCCCTTTTATTTCTGTAGAGATTTCTGAAAGTCAATCAATGTAAAATGAATACTGAGGAACACAAGTGTGAAATGTCCCAGTGCTTCAGCTTCTCTGAGTCAGTGGTTTTGAGTTTTATTTGGGAATTTTGACACAACAAACAAATCAACAAATGCTAGTTATTGTAGGCCACACACTGAGTGAAGGCTGTTACAGCCTTGAAATACTGAGAATGGCACTTACAGCACACAGGTCTTGCTTAAGGCCAAAGGGACACAGCGCTTCCTATAGATCCTTCATGGTTGCTAATGTACGCAAACAATCACGAACACTGATTTTGCCGCCTCTGCCGTCCTCGCCACATCAACACTGGTCGTCCCTGCAGTCAGGACTCAACGACAACCTTTGAACTCCATTTAAAATCACACGAGTAAGAAACTCCAGCTCTTCTCTTGCTGCTTCCTTAAGGCTAGCAATGCACGTCAGATGGCAACATGGCACCTAACGTCAGAGGTCCTACCTCCTGACTGACTGGGGAGCAGCAGGGAGCCAGCACGGTTTGAACTGCTTTCTACTGCTCTGTGAAGGGAATTCTGTAGTGCAGAAGTTCTCACATTTTAAAAAAACATAATAAAATACTGAAGCGGATTTAGCATATGTTTACCAATAAAAAATTATAAAATTTCTCCCATTGTACAGCTTAAGAATGAACCAACGTAAGAGTGATAATACTGCTAGCCATGCCAGATGCCCTCCAGCTTCCTGTAACCTGCTAAGAAACCTTTGTTTTCTGAGTCATTAAAGTTTTCTAATCTGCTTCATGTTACAAACTTGTTCCTAACTTTGAAAACTGCATGAAAAATTACTAGGTTTGAGGTTCAGGCACACCCGGATATTTTTTTTTTTTTTTTTTTTTTTTTTAGTATTTTGTTTTTTCAGTTCTGACATTACACAGTAGTGAGCAGGAACCATAGCACAGGAGCCATGTTTCCATGAAAAGCGTGGGTAATATAGAGCAAATTTCATTACCAAGTAGAATTTCCTTTTAGAAGAACTCCTAGGCTTCACTTGTCTTCTCTTCAGACAGTTGCTCACTCTCGCTCTCACTCTCGCTCTCGCTGGCCTTCTGCTCTAAGCCGCCTGCCTGCTGGGCAGCTCCATCCTCCACTGAACCATCAGTCTTAGCTGCTGCCTCGTGCTCAGCTTCCTCTACCTCCTCTTCCTCTTCCTCCTCTTCTTCCTCCTCCTCTTCCTCCCCCTGTGGGTTCTCACATTCCTTTTCTTCCTGTAATTCTTCCATCTCTTTATCCTCCTCTTCCTCCTCCTCCTTTTCACTGTCTTCATCCTCTTCCCTTGTCAAACTTTCTCTCTCGTCCGAGTCAGCCTGTGAGGGAGATGCCTGGGCACCAACATGCTCCGTTGTCAGGACTTCCGGCAGGACTTCCGGCAGGACTTCCGGCCCAGCATCTTCTTGCTCCATGGTGTCTCTGTCTTCAGCTCCTCTCTTGCAGTAGGAGTACCGGTGATTCATGTGCTGAGAGTAGGAGCCCGAGTGTGAGAAGCGCTTGCCACACTTGTCACATTGATAGGGCTTCTCCCCAGAGTGCAGCCGCATGTGCTCAATCAAATGATGCTTGTGTTTAAATGCCTTTCTACAGATTCCACACTCATGAGGCCTCTTACCTGCAAGGCAAGAGTGCAGCTATGAGACGGAATATGGGCAGAAGGAAACAGAGTGTGTGGGAGCGTGAAGGGACGTTCAGATTGTGAAAGGGGAGGGTTACAGTTCCATGCTCAAGAAACTGGTACTGAAACTGTACTTATGAGAATATTATGGTTCATCTTTTCTATGTGAAAACTCAAGGCTACACATTGTTTTGCAGATGAGGCCAGTGCTAATTATATAAGGCTGAAATGCCAAAGATCCATCTGTCAAGACCACATGGCAGAATGTTTACATGTGAGGCTCCCATGAGCCGTGGTGATAATCCCAGAGAAAGGGGGCTTCCATGGCATTTTGATGTCTCACAGGTCTTTCTACTTAAGAGCGAATTAAAAAAAAAAATGTAGAGCCTATGCACAAGTGCCCCACAGGACGATCCTGGCCCTGGGGAGAGGGTGTGGCCTGAGCAACCCTGCAGACACACAGAGCGACAGCTCACATACTTGGGACTGGCTAGTACCAACTACAGTGCCATGACGTTTCTCCTTTACAGCTAGGATGTCATTTTACTTTTGATATTATTAGTATTTAGCTCTTTTTAAAGAATTAGGAGACTTTCTAATTTCCTCAGTGACTACAAGTCGAGGGCCGTGGTCCCCAGCTTTTGTTAGAGGCACAGCTTTCAATCCCAGCAGCTACCTGTGTCCCACTGCAGTGGCAATGAACACTTCTCTGTATGTCTTCTCACCAGAGAATGAGTTACAATGGTTGGCAGAGACTGAGGGTATGTGTGTGGATACTGCAGCTGCAGGTAAGTTGGCTGGTAAGGACCAGGGAAAAGATCCTGGGGATTAGTTACAATGAAACCAGCCTTTCATCTAGCCATCTTGTTGGAGAGAAATTGCTTGGCTATGCAGTTCTTACCAGCTAGGAGCCTGGTGCTAAACTACTGGAATTCTGGAGTTGTCTGAAAGCTACTCAGGCTTGAAGTCAATCATGGAGGGAGTTCTCAGGCCACAGGGGTTGGTGCGTACTTCCTATCTGGACTTCCCAAGCTGCAGAGACACACATACTAGAATAGACCAGCATGGCTTTGGAGAGAATTGTGAGGGGCAGGTCAGCAAGCATCTTCTGTAAAAGCCCTCACTAGTGAAGCATCTTGGGACCTGCTGGCCTTTGTGCCCGCTGCAACCATTCAAACCTATCATTGGTGTGAGTAGAAAAACAGCTTTCGGCAACAGGCAAGTGAGGGATGACTGGGCAGAATAAAACATCATCTAGGATGCCAAAGTTTGATTTTTATCTTTAAAAAAATTCTTTTCAATCACAAAATATGTAAAAGCCTATTCTTGGCTCACAAGACCAGAGATAAGTGGAGCCTTGTTTGGTTTGCAGAGCATTGTTTGTCAGTCCTAGATCAGCCTAAGGTGTGTGTATTTTAGGGAGAATTAGAGAATCTTAGGGCTCAAGTGATCTTAAAATCAAATTCAGTTTCTTATGCAGAAGTTCTTTCTAAAAAAGCAAAGGTCTTTCTTTTTAAAACCTTTAGGTGACAGGAGGCAAGCCTTGCACCAAGACGGCTGGTGCTCACCAACAGCTGCCTCTGAAGCTGGGTCCTCTTCCTGTCATTTAGCCACTGCCCCACCTGTGTGCAGCAGAGCCTGAGATGCAGGGAATCAATGTGCGCAGAACAAGTGCTCTGTCAGCAGAGAAACCAAGGCATTAAAGGCGAACGGAGGTCTAGGCAGCAGGAGCAGCCGGACCACTGCTCCCCAGTAGGAATATGTGAGCAGTGGAGACCAAGGAGCAGAGCTGAGGACCTCAGATGCTACGGGCATGTTCTCTGCGCACTGTGCCACAGGCACCTTCAGAACCTCATGCCCGTGTCTCCCACGCACCTGTGTGCTCATATTTGTGTCTTAACAGTGAGCTGCTCTTCTGAAATATCTTGTCACACAGGTCACAGGCATACATTCCATTCTCTGTCTTCCGAGTTTTCTTTTTGGGTGGTGTGGAGTCAGAGTCATTCTGGTCCTCCACAGTGGAGACTCCTTCTGAGCTAGTGTCTTGTCTTTCATCCTAAGGGGAAAAAGAAGATTAAATGTCAAAAAAAAAAAAAAGGTTCACAAGAGATAGGGTCAGTGAGATGGCTCAGCAGACAAAGCCACTTGCCACACAGACAGAGGAGCAGAGTTGGATCCCTGGGATCTCCACGGTGGAAGGAGAGAACTGACTTCCACAAGTTGTCCTCTGACCTCATGTGTGAGGACTGGCATGTGAAGCACCCACTGTCAATAAATAAGTAAATGTAGGAAAATCAGAAGATGCACCAGATGCACAAGAGAGACTTCATGTTAGATCTGAAGCCTACCACCAGAGCCCAGAGAGCACACACCACCGTGACTGCAGACAGCTCCCAGGGCACTAACACACTACATAGTGACTGCAGACAGCTCCTAGAGCACTAGCACACTACAATGACTGCAGACAGCTCCCAGGGCACTAGCACACTACAGTGACTGCAG
>NW_021604747.1:2032770-2057190 GCF_004785775.1 Grammomys surdaster | reverse complement strand
AGTGACTGCAGACAGCTCCCAGGGCACTAGCACACTACAGTGACTGCAGACAGCTCCCAGAGCACTAGCACACTACAGTGACTGCAGACAGCTCCCCAGGCACTAGCACACAGTACACACAGGCCTAGAGAGACACAAGTGAGACTGGGAACTACATAGAAAAGGGTACAGTGAGAACATTCTCCAATTGTACCAAAAGGAGAGGCCACTGGAAGAAAGCCCATCAGATAGGCAGCAGCCACATTTACTTTGCTCTGGCAAATTGTGATTTTATAGTGGTTCTGCAGAAAGGCTTAACCAATGAGCTTGATAACTCATCACTCATTTCCAATTCATCATTTACTACACTTTTCATAAAAATTCCAAGTTTCACTAAGTAAAAATTAAGACATAGTTTAGATAATGTCTTTAAACTTCGTCCTCCATCCTGGAGGCCTTTGTGCCAGCTCCCTTGGTCTGACAAAGAGGGGTTTACCTTGGACTATACTTTCCCTGGAACGAGGAGGAAAAGTATGAGAGGGGCTGAGAGTTTTAAATAGGAGTAGCTGTCTGTAAAAAGAACACCTACAATTGTCAATAGAATTGTCAACACCTAGAATTGTCAACATGACACAGCACCTCAAGATGGTCTCAGGGAAGTCACTTTAGGGGAAGGTGCTTTTCTCAATGAAATAATCCTGCGGAGGGCCTCTTGTAGACTTCGGTCAGCTATGGCCTTTGCAGCTTTCCTAGAGTCTCCTAGAGTTCTGCCACCAAACCCTCTGTTCTTCTGCAAGCTAGACATGACAAGCAGAATCTCTCATCTGCTTTTCACTAGAGCCAGTGCAGAAGTGACTCTCTGTCATAGCTCTCTGATATAGTCAGTCACTTGACATGGTAAAAGCTTGGTTTTCTTTAAATTCAAACATATCAAGAAGGGCTGGGAAGATGGCTGATAGTGGGGACTCACTGGCAAGCCAGTCTAGACAAAATGGTAGGCTCCAGGTTCAGGGAGAGACTCTGTTCCCAAAATATGAGTGATTAGGAAGATAGTCACTGTCAATCTCTGGGTGAACACACCTGTGCATACACAAGTATACATTACACACACACACACACACACACACACACACACACACACACACACACCAGAAATCCAGTGTTCTGGGGATACCCATGAATGGCAGTCTTGAAGGATCACGGGAGGCAACAGGATAAACCTGAGCAGGACACAGAGTAACTGCAGCTGTGCCTGCAGTAAGATCAAACAGCCATCCCTGGCATTTGATTCATTTTAAAAAACTGATGAAAACATGGGGACATCAAGCCTAGTGTCATGGGAAGACTCTGAACAGATAGAGAGAAGCACAGCAACAGAGCAGAGTTCTACCCAGAATCAAACAAAGCCAGGCAGGTTCATTCCTGGGCCACAGCTACACTGCAGGAGTACCTACAAGAAAACACTTCATTAGAGCTCCAGAATACTCTGTCTAATCAAGGGTTAACCTCCTCACTCCTAACAAAGGAGTTGGCACACGAAGTACCAGCAAACCCTTTCTTAGCTTTATGGTGAGTGGGAACATGACTATTTAATCGTGATCATAAGCCAGGGAGAAACTCACCAATCCGAGAATTAAACTCGGAAACCAGAAATCTAATTAAAGAGCATCACAACTTTTCTCTTATGCTTCTAAGTTCTAGTAGGTCTCCAGCTGAGTACATGCACTGGTTTGCAGAGAATAGTTGATGCCTCTAACACATATTAGTAGCAAGGGAAGGTATCCAGCCACACAAGGGAAGCAAGCCAGTAAGTTCCTCTTAAACAGGCAGCTAACAATCTGGTTGTCTCTACAGAGATGGAAATGTCTTCACTAGGAAAAGTTAGTTTAGTGCTTTACTAACCTGGCTTCCATTTGGCTGGATCACCTTCACTGGTGGCTCCTGCACGGCAGGGCTGACTGTAGCTGAATATGTGTATGCCACTTGAGGAATCAGAATAGTCTGCTTGTTGGCAGCAAGTGCCCGTAAGCACGGAACACTGTTCTGGTCAGCAATGGCCACGATTGTGGGTAACTGGGCAGTGACTGTAGGAATAGCAATGTTTATGGGGTTGGCACTTGGTGGGACTACATTTACAACTGGTTCTGAGTCTGTAACACAGCTGTCCTTTTGTGGCTCCTTTTTTGCACAAGACAAGTTCAAGGGCTCTTCCTGGACAGAATAAACACTGTTCTGGTAAACGCTACTGACTGTCGACCTTTCCAGTAACTCTCCCTGTTGCTTTGGTAGTGAGAGATCAAGAGGTTCTACTTGGGGCTCCTCCTGGGTGCCCTCGGCCACACAAGAGTAACCTTGCGGGTTCCTGGCTGAGGAAAGGTTTAGGGGGGACGGGGATGATGTGCAACTTCTGGAACCATTAATGGCTGATCCTACTGGTAAAATCGGAGAGCTTGTCATCTTGATAGGACTCTGTTCACGTGTGCTGTCTTCCTGGGGCTCATTTCCATCTGCAGGTTGAGGCTGCTCATCGGTTTTTGCAGGGATGTTTACTGACCCCGTTCCAGAAGAAGTTGGTTCAGGAGACTGCCCCGGAATCTGTCCAGCTTGCATCTTTTCAAACCACTTTTTAACTACATCCAGTGGTAGGTTCACAGAATCGGCAATCTTTGAGAGCTCTTCTGTGCTCGGCTGCGCGTTCAGAGCATAGTAGGCTTTTAAGAGTGACAGAAGGTTCTTTAAAGGTGGCTGACTGGGAGACAAGTCTCCATTTCCAGCTGATGAAGCAGAGGACTCTGGTTTCTCGGTGGCCGGGGCAGGGGGTGTAGGCTGAGCAGGGCGCTCTGGGTCATAGTGCTTTAGTTCCGGAAGTGCATTGAGGTCCCCTGGGCAATCCTCACATAAAAGGCAAGTGCTGTCGTCCCCAGCCCCATCAAAGCTTTTATCCTTCTCAGATTTGACAGTAAGATCTTCTGGTAATTTCTCACTTTTGCAGCTGTTTGTAGGGGCTGGGTTTTCTTTCTTTAAATTCTGGGGAACAACCTGAAGTTGGCTGGGCTGCTCAAGACTGTAGTTGATGATGATTTTGGTTGTTCCATCCTGATCAACTAGAGGAAGACTGATGGCAGAGATGACAGAATGGCCACCCTGCTGGATGGACGAAGCACTTACTGCTTCTTGCTCTTTGGATGCAAGACTGGCTTGATTATTCTCCAAAACTTGTCGTATTACATTACCATCTACAGCCACTTTAAGTACATTCTGAATGTCACTTAAGTTGATACTTATGGGAGATACCAAACCAACTGTTGGCAGAACAACAGCTTGCACCACACCCTGAGGAGAACTGGTTGCCTGCAATTGGCCACCACCGCTAAAAACCCCGTTTTGTAAAGGGGTTGAACAGTTGATTCCTGAAGCAACCACTATGGGTTTGAACTCATAATCCACAGGTTCAGTTTTGATTTGGTTTACAGAAAGCGGTTCTTGAAGGGGTTTATTCTCTATCTTCTGCCGTATCTGTGGCCGTGTGGGACTGCCTGGTGATGTTGAAAGAGATGGCGAGGAACACTGAGATGTCTTGAGTCCTGACCTGGGCCTGCCATTCACAGGCATCAAGCTAATACACTTCTTACTGCTTATGTGCGAGCTATAGGAGCCGGAATGGGAAAAGCGCTTCTTGCAGTTTGGGCATTCATATGGCTTCTCTCCTAAACAACAACAAAACAGCACCACGGAGTCAGTACACTTTCACAGGCCTACAAGAGAAATAGCAATTTACAACAAGCAAGACTCCTCTGTATGCCCGTGACATTATTTTATTTACAGTTATCATTTCAAGTTCCAAAGCTACAAAGTGTTGGGAACACATGGAGAACTGAGCTCTGGACAGCATGTGAGCCCAACAGGGACCCTTCTCACCACACCACAGCATTCCACCATGCGCTGGGACTTCCAATAATGGTCAAATATCCAAAGAACTAGTGTACTCTTGAGTAACTCTTCCTTATCCCATTTCATCAATCTGTGTCATGTTAAATTTCCACTCAAACATCTATAGAAATTAATGTTAGAGGCAAGAAAAACAAATGTAATCTCCTCTTAGACTTACACTCGTGCCTTTGACTGATAAAATTCCCATAGCTGTATGGCTCCACTGGAAAAGTGCTTCCCTTGTACGGAGGAAACCTTAGTTGGAGGTGTCTGTAACCCCAACTTTCCCCAGTGACCAGGCTCTTGAAAGAACTTCTCATGCTAGTGGAGGTGGTAAAACTTGGTGTTCATGTTCAGATTTCATTTGGCTACAACTAACATTTGTGTGACCTGGCAGGAAAACTAGGGTAAAGCCAGAGAAGCTCCTGACGACAGAGCCCCCTTGAAACGCTGACTAGACTCACTAGGACACAAGGTGTTTGTTCTCCGCGGCCATCAGTCTTTGGAATAAGTTTTTGTGAAGTACTGGGATGAAGGCAATATTGTTGCACGAGCTTGATTTTAAAATTTTGATTCTAACTCAGTTATGGTTACAGGGCTATCAGCTCTAGTGAGGTAGGGTGCTCTGGGTCTCACTAGCCATCATCTCTGACATCTACTGCAGTGTGGGTCACACCTTTGAAGACTGGTGGCTCCTTAGGATGTGTGATGGTGCTGATCTTGCCAGTGAGTATTACCGCAGAATGCTTTCCTTTCTTTCAAGAGCTAAACAAAAGCACCACCAAGGCAGGCTGCTGCTGTTTGTGGAGTCAAGACCCTGAGGCTGAGGAAAGGTGAGCCCTGTCTTTTCAGCAGTGTGGTTATTTGAAGGACCAGATATTAGAATTTCAAGGGATCTAAGGAGCCTCCCCTAGGCCGCCTTCAGTAGAGTACATCTGCATACTTGATTATCAGTCAACGCTGAGCTGAGACTGTTCAGCACAGGCAGGTGCTCCCGCAGGACTCCTGGGGAAGACAGCCAGGCTCTGTCCCACAGACTGCAGTCAGATTCTAGCTTCATCATGTACCACTTCCTTAATCTTTCCAATCCGCGGTGCTCTGGCATGTGAGTACAGACACTTTCTCACTAGGTGTTTCGGAAGGTCATGAGAGTTACAACAAAACCTTTAGTCTGCTGCCTACAAACTGCAACATTTTCTTGAAAAGGCAATTCCACCAATAGACAGGCTGAGGGCTGAGCCAGGGGTGCTGTCACTCATGCCCAAGCCTTTTCCTGCCTTCCCTTCTGATACCACACCCAGCAAGCCTAACCGTTTTTACAAGCAGACCTCCAGAATGACCACATGCTTCCCTGCAGACTGACAGTCAGCATCGCCCTGAGCTTTCTCAGGTCAGGGTTTCAGACTCTGTCCTGTTTATTACCCTGCCTCTGCATGCTCTCCATGTCATCAGGAGTTTGCAGACAGGCTGTCTGGAATAGAATCCAGTGCTCAGTGCCACCAGATAGACGTGTACAGTGGCCATAGGGTAATGGGTGTGTGCCAGTGCAGCTCTGTTTAACAAGAGGTCTGTTCTACCTAGATCAGTTCATCACTGTTAATGACTGGACAACAAAAGCTTTAATGAGTCTCAGGAGAGTTTTCCTTCTAGACAGACAGGAAGGCAGGCATGTATACCACAGTGGTCAAGGCCACGGCTTGGAGTTAGATGCTGCTGTCAGAGCTCAGGTATGTCATGAACTAGCCAAGTGGCTTTGGAGAAGACAACTAAGCATGGTGAGCCTATGTGTCTTTGTCAGAAAGGTTGTGTGTGTGTATGACACAATCTACTTTATGGGGTTGAGACCTTCAGAAATAATGTCAGCATACTCTACTTATCATTTCTTACTGCTCAGAATCACCCTGATAACTTCACCACTGTGAGAAAGCACATAGATAGATTATTCTATGCCAAATCTACTGTAGTGGTTTCTAACTTCAAAGCATGCCTTTACTCTGGTTATGGTACCAGCTTAGCCTGGCATTCTGTCAGAAAGAGGCATTACTAAGTCAGAGGTAAACTCAGGGCCTTCAAGGGTTGAAGTGGGGGGTAGTCAGATCTTACTCGAGAATTTCCAGGCCACAGTGCTGAGTCTACAGAATGAATATGGCAGTACTTTGTACCCTGGGCAGGCATGCTTTTGTCCTACCTGAGTGGAGACACGAGCACGGCTCAGCTCCTAACACAGCCTATCATCCCATCAGTGTGCACGAGCTGCCCAGGGCTGAGAGCTAAGGCTTGTGACAGTGAGAACAGAGTGACGATCTAGGACACCTGGGACTCTGAACCTCAACAAAATGCAGAAGCTAAAGAAGAAACACTAGGAAAAAGATCATGACACATGTCCTCGGAAGCTCAGTGGTTTCCGAGCACCGCGAAGAGTGGGAGCTTCTCAAGCCACCTGAAGGAAGGAGGTCAGGTTTTTCTTTTTTATAAGTTTCAAGCCAATCTCATCTGAAATTCTGTAAACTCTAAAGAAAATGAGTCCAGTGAGATGACTCTGTGGGTAAAGGTTCTTCCCAGCAAGCCTGAGACACACATAGCAGAAGGAGAGCTCCAATCCCTGCAAGCTCTGCTCCGACCTTCACAGGTGCACAGTGCACACAAATGCATGTACATACATATGTACAAATGTGGGTCATACACACACAGAGAACAGTTTTTTAGAATAAAGAAAAATGTCACAGCAATAGCAAGATGCAACTGTTTCTCCAATGCTTAGTCTCAACTTCTATATCATCTCTTGGAGAGAGCAGGGCAGGAGTCTGGTGGGGTGAAGCCAGGCTTTGGCTGGCACGTGGAGAAGCCCTGCCTGAAACTCATCCCTTGGCATAGACTAGACTTTCAAATAGCTGCACACTTGGGCTGTATCCAAGTGACCACCCGGGAGAAACACATTTTCTAAATCCCACCCGGGTAAAACATTGGTAGCCTCTACTGAAGAATCTGATTAAAACATAGAAACCCTACTAAGTTTTCTTACTGTTTAAAATAATTCTTATGATGTAAGAAATCATATTTTGTTCTTTAAAATTTTTTTAAAAGTTATTTATTTTTATGTATACTGGTGTTTTCCTTACATGTATGCCTGTGTGGGTGATGGATACCCTGGAATGAGTTCCAGATAGTTGTATGCTACATGTGGGTGCTGTGAGTTGAACCTGGGTCCCCTGAAGACCAGCCAGTGCTCCTAACCTCTGAGCCATCTCCCCGGCTTTCATAATTTGTTCTTTATGATACTCTAAGGAGTGTTTTCCATGGAATGAGTTATCAGGAAGGGTAGTCCCAGTTTTACTCAGTATTTCTGAATTTGTATTACTTGCTGGGTTAAATATATTCATGCCTCATATTAGAGACGTTGAAGAATAAGCCATGCCAGTTCCTGAGTGGGAGTGCTTGTGTCCCCTGAACTGGCCTCCACTGGTGTCTGCTGATAAGTATCAACACACTGTCTTCTCGTCATGTAAGCTCACTTCCTGACTGAGATGGCTTCTGATCACCAGGCAGAATTTCTCCATTAAATGTCAATGCTTTGTTTCAAGACCGGTATTTGATCTTTGGAATAAGCTATACATTCCAATTTTGTACCATTAGAAGAGCTGAAAAATGCTGGTATAAAACTACAGCATAAATCTTATTCAAGTTTTTCTTATTTTTGTTCTTTAACTCTAATTTTGACACTTACAAATCCTCTTTTTAGCTAACATTTCAAGTAATTTCTAATGTGAAGGTAGATTATTTATTAATCAGTGACCACTGTTCAGTAGCACAGGGGCTAAGGAACAGTATACTATGTAGGCTGAAAGAGATAACCTCTAACTTCCAGAAACATAAATAAATACATAAATAAATACATGAAAATAGATCAAAGTTTTCTCTAAGGATTCTGGTCTGAGCATTTTCAAGGAACAGCTTTGACGTATTTGTCACTGAGGGTCAATTCAATGATTGATTCAGTAAAACTTCCAGAAATGCAGTTCCAAAAGACACCAAGTGGCCAGCACTCACAGAACCACCAACAGCTGCCGGGCAACGCCGGTGCTTTACTCATTAGGAGGTCAGAGGTCAACAACAGCAAACACCAACCTCTCAATTCCTTGGCTGATAGCTTTGTGTCACTAAAATTACTTGAATCACCAAGAATGTATCAGATTTTAATCAAAAGAATAGAATTTACAGTGTGATATGGGATTGCTAAGTTTTCATTATACATTTTTTTGTCATTAAATCTAGAAAGCAATGTGAAACTGGTGTGGAATAGGAAGGTGACGATTCTGGGGAATGTACTTTTTTTTTTTTGAATTCTTGTTTATGCTACAATTCTGTTCTTGTGCTACCTTGGCTGTCTGAGTCCATACCCTGAGTTTATTAAGTTCCTTTCCTTTCTTTTATTTTTCTCATGTAAAGCTATCTTTACTTACAGACTACTCAGATAGAAAAATAGAGTTTTCTTTATTATATACTTTAGAAATTAGACGTGAATAAGATATCATTTAAGTGAAAAGCATCAGGAACTTCTGACACACATGGAACCTGCGAGGATAGTGGAGATGTCCTAGTGGCCCCGGCACAGAAGGAGAGTGTGTACTCACCGCTGTGAATACGTAGGTGCTCTTTCAGGTGGTGCTTGTACTTGAAGGCTTTCCCACATTCAGTGCACTTGAATTTACGGTTACCCCCAGACTGTGTCACATGTCTCTGCAAGAAAGAATTGGCACTTTATGTCTGACATTTCAGGCAAACTGGATGTTTGTCTGTCACAGGTCTGACACTGTAGCAGTCATAAATAGAGGACACTTAGCAGAAGCAGAAGCATACATTTGATTAGGATCTAGGGATGATGGTCTCGTCTGCACTTTGGATTACAGATGAAGAAGGCAAGAATTCTATAGCACTCTGTTAGTTACTAGAACAAGCACCTGACTGGAGTGCCTGACCTACCCCAGTAGGATGGAGAGCTCTTGTATGTTTCTTGTTTCTAAACTGTACTTCAGTTCTATCAGTTGTGTGTGCTCCTTGTTGTTAGGACTTTGTCCTACTGCTTCTTGTGTCCTTGCTACCTGGAAGAGGGTCTGACATACAGCAGAAGTGGAAATACATGTTGAGCACACGCCTTTATAAGACATGGAAATGCTCAGCCCTTAGCACAGTGTGATTTCCAAGGCCTGGAAGACCACCGTTCCATAATGCTTTCTGAGACCTCTCATTACTCCGCCCCGAGACCCGTCGTCCACCTTCCTTACTCTGCCCCCACAGCTCCTTTCAGT
Source organism: Grammomys surdaster (assembly GCF_004785775.1). Taxonomy (NCBI): domain Eukaryota; kingdom Metazoa; phylum Chordata; class Mammalia; order Rodentia; family Muridae; genus Grammomys; species Grammomys surdaster. The sequence goes on along the minus strand of NW_021604747.1, from coordinate 2,047,975 downwards.
TCACATCCAAGAGGAAAATCATCACAAAAGCGGCCATCACGGTCACTGTGGATTTTAAGAGTTTGTTTTTATGGCATGCAGCTTTGACATCTGTCTGTTCTTTGACAGGAGTCCTCACTGAGGCAGGAGGGAGGCAGCAGGAGTAGAGTGGATCTATTTTCAAAAGTCTTGTGGGTCTCTCTGTCCCTCAGCCTGCACTATGCCGTGTATACACCAGCCTCTGAAGCAGAGGATGCTCTACGGCACTGTCCCTGGACAGCCTCCTCAGCAAGCTCATGTCCCCAGAAGCTCCTGTCAGGCCAGTGTCTCCCTTTGTTTCTGGTTGCCTCCCATTCTCCATGGTCCCTAGGACTAACCCATTAGCTTACTGCTGCTGAAAGCCCTGGCTGCCCTTCAGTCCACATTCCCTGTTATCTCCTATTACTGCATTTTGTGAGTGATGTCAAAGTCCTGCGCAAACAGGTTGACTGTCTCTTCTTTTTCTGTTGATGTTTTCTAGGAGTTACCCAACACTTAGCAAAGGCACTAACACTCTCTGTGGGATAAGTGGCCTGCTTTAGGCACCTATACAAAGTCTTCACACATTCATCAGGTTATGTTCATAATCCTGTGACATAAGGAGTTGGCCACTGCTGAAACCTGGGCCTATGCTGTAACATTCTTTGAAACGGTTACTTGATTTGTAAAGTCAGTGTCAAATGCATAATAGCTTGCTTGCTGGTAGCTGACAGTCACCAACCAGGACATTATAAAAAAGAATTATTAAAGTGCCTTTGATTTTGATTTTAAATACAAAGCCAACACTTTAGATGTCACTTACAGTTAAAATAGTCAGTTTATACTTTTACAGAAGGAGCACGATGACACAGAATTAGAATAAGTCATCAAAGTTGGATTTTCAGGCTAAAAGTTCTCAAACTTAAAGCGTTGGAGGAGGCAGCTCCCCTTACTACTGTAGATAACCACAGTAGGTTATACTAAGTGAACTCTCTGAAAATTAAAAAATTAAAGCTTTCCCCCAATTTTGTTAGAGCTGAAGGGAAGTGGTTTAACAGCCAATATTTATCTTCCTATACAGACCATGTTAATAGAATATACATACCCCAGAGCCTCACAGACTCCGAGGGATACTTGTTATGGTTTATGCAAAACAATTAAGTTAGGATGGCAAGGCTCACAAGGAAGAGAACCACCTTCTCATGTCTGTAAGACTATAGACCTGGCGGCATCCCTGAGTATCCACGTGCCCACCCTCCCAAGGCTCCAGCCCCATGTCCACCCAGCCTGGGAAGGGCAGCCTCCTGCTTCTTTCACTTACTTGCTCTCTTCCTGACTTATGTGATGTCATATGACGTTCAAGCTGGGTTCTGTATGCAAAGGTGTAACTGCACAGGGAGCAGCTGAAGTTGTCCTCGTTCTTCTCATGGCGGTACTTAATGTGTTCTTTCAAAGAGGTGAAGCGCTTGTAGCCTCGATCACAATATGGGCAGGTGAGCAACTGGGAAAATGCATCTGGTGTTCCTGTGGAAGGAAGAGACACTGTGACTGAAAGCCTCCAAGGAATATGGTCGCTCACCACTGAATCCCTGGGCCACATGCAAGGGCAGTGCTGCTCTCTTTACACCTGCCTCCAAAGATGAAGGGTGGATGTCACTTCCATGTATGCATGAGAAAATGTGACAATAAATACAGGTTAAGTAGCTTAAACACAGCAAGCAAATGATTAATTCAGCATTCAATCACGGCTCTAATCCTCCCATCTCTGAACCATAATTCTTCCTTTCTTTTGCGTGGTTAGCTGAAGTAACTTAGGGTTGAGTTACAGCAACAAGCGTACAGCCTGTATGGGGCCCACACGGCTGCACAACTGTGACAATTCCACAGTGTGCTTGGCACTCACTCTTCTCACTGTAAGTTGCTGCCACAGGTGAGTAGTTTCCCGGTGCCTGAGGTCAGGCGTGGCCACATGACTGACGTCACACAACACAGCAGGAGGTGTGCTCCGGGAAGTGTGGGACAGCATGACTGAGAATCCTAGTAGGACAGCATGACTGAGAATCCTAGTAGGAGTACTTTGCCACTTTATACTGCTTCGAGCAGTTTCCCACATTTTATTTATTTTTCAAATAAATTAGTTTATAAGTGATATTTTACTGTACATATACTCTCTACTTTAAATTCTTCTTAGAAAACAGGTGACTTAAGGTACTTTGGTAACACTTGAGATGCTTCATCGTAAGCACACAGTGCTGTCCCAGATTTCAAGTCCATATGAACGAAACATCTCACTTAAAGACCAGCCTGCAGATGAGGGACTGAAAACCTGAACTTCAAATAACTGTCAAGCATGTTGAAATATTTGCAAATCTGTGAGTGAAATCAAATAGCCAGAGCTCCAAATTTCATTATGGCATTGTTAGCTACGAGCTTGCAAGCACACTTGACACAGAGAGTTTGGTCATCCTAACACAGACTCTCTTCTTTGGAGCTAGCTATATGTTATGTTTTGCACAGGATGGTGGGAAACCAGCATTTTGAACCTTTCCCTTGCCAGAACACCCATCGCACCTTACAGAGTTTATGTGGCTGTAGTGTCATGAGGCAAGGTCTGATCTGGCTGTGCATTGGCGTCGCCATATCGTGTGGCTCTATTAACCAAAGTGCTCTGACTCCAGAGCCAGAGAGCTGCTTGCAGTGGCTTGTTTTCATGATTAATTCTTGCAACCAAGAAGCAAACTGTTAATGAGCTGGGAAAATGACAGGCTGGTCATGATATCTGAACAGAAAGTTAGTTTCATAAATCAGTACATTGGATTCTCTTAAACATGAGGTATGAATTTATTCTTGTAGGTCATTAGCAAAAACCAATAAAAAGTAAATCTGAATTTGTGTTTTCAGAATCATAGAATGAGGAGTTGGGGTGGGTTATTCAAAATCATGGATGTATGAAAAAGCCTTAGTAATTTATAAAAATATAATTTAAAAGGACTCTACATGAACGTAGCATGCTCAGGTGGTCAATGCTCCTTCAGAAGGCATGCACATTAAATGAGCCATCGTGTTCGGTGTTGATGCACTGTTGGTCAGGAAGACCTCAGGAGCTCCCCAGAACACAGGCTACTGCATTACTCTTGGTTCTGCATATAGAATCCTGAAGATTCTATACACTTTTGGTTCAAGACATAGAGAAATTAATCTCAAACTATCTGGGAAACTTCCTGCTGGCTACCTTTTATACTACTGGAAGGTACTATGTAGGTCATTAGGGAGGGAAAGCTGTCAATCAACTTACCCCTGGTAGAACCTACATGTTAGGCTATAGACCTGCTGGGAAGGATGTGGCAAAGACGGTGGCATTGTTGTGGACAGCTCTGTGCTGCCTGCATTTTGATGTTTATTTCAGCTCTCCTAAGAGGTGTTGTGGACAAAGAGTGAGTCATGTACTCAGGTGACTTCTTGTGAACCAATCCTCTATGAATAAAACAGCCAATCACTGAGCGGGTAGGAGGGACTTCCAGGCTGGATAGGGGAAGAGAGGGGGAGGAGAGAGGGCCTTTTTGGATGGAGGTGAGCACGTGGACAAGATCTAATGGTAGAGTTTCCCGGTATCACGGTGGATCTGCAAGGATCTCCCACTGGAGGATTAGATTTAATAAAATTTACAAGATTAGGTTTTAGTTGTTGAGCCCAGAGATTCTGCTACCACTGTTCCTAAACTCTTTGTGGTGTTTTTCTTCTCGTGGCGACATGACCGAATTGGAGAGAGAAAGGTACGGCAGCAAAGCCTGGGTTTGCCTGATGTGTCCCACAAAGCCTGTGGGGGTCTGAAGCACAGAAATGGCATGGTAGTGATCTGCCAGTGGGAACCCAGAGAGCTGGGTGGTGAGATTCTGGAGTTCTGGAGTTCCGGTCGGTGTAGAGCACTGAAGCCGGCAATTTCGATGGCCGGAAGCTAGCTGGGAGCTAGCCGGGCGCCTCTTTGCTAATATCTCCCACAACATGGCATAACTGCTTTGGGATAAGCAACAGCTTTTTGAGGCCTGTTGTGTCTAATTCTGTCAATGTGGTCCAAGGCCTATGGCTGTGGAGGTCCTAGGTGCTGGGTGGGAACCTGTTCCCACTGTCTTGCTAAATAGTCATACTGTCAAGCTGCCTTCTAAATGTTTCTGTTTATTAGGACTCTACCAACTGAGTTACAGCTCAGTACTCTATTTTCTTTTTTCATAACACCTTTTCTCAATTTCCTCCAAAAAGTTCAAAGCTGATTGTTTGAATATTAAGCACCATCTATCAACTCACCTGAGAACCCTGAAAAATTAATGTCGAGTTTAAGAAAGTAAAAAACTCCACGAACCCTTGAAAATTTCAAGTACCTTCTCAGTACAATATGACAAGGACTTACTTAAAGGTACATTTACATATGATTTGCATTTGATTACTGTTCTTAGGAGGGGAGTTTTGACAGCCAACTTCTGTTTAGGAGGTCTGAACATATTTTGATTGTGTTTTCCCTTTCTTTACTCACTAGGAATTCATCCTGGACTAGAGCAGATCCTGAGAAACAACTGTGCCCAAGTTTGTGTGCTTTCAGCCAGCCTGCCATCTTTTACTTGCTAAAACAATAACAATGAATGAACCAAAACAATCAAAGGACGGAATGGGCCAAACTCATCCTTACTTCTGCCAGCAGCTGCCATCTCAGTGGAAGGTGACCCAGGCACTGGAGACACACCTGGCTTGTCACTCTATCTGTGAGTACCCAACAACTCTGATTCTCCTCATGAATGTCACGACAAGGATCTGCTTCTTCTAAGTGTTCTTTTTAGTAGAAATAAGCTCCCATAATAGAGTAATAGAAACAGCAACCCTTTACCCTGAGAATGAGGACCATGTGCTAAGCTGTACTCACCGTTTTCGTCATGGCCGCTGGCTTCTGGCGTGCCCTGCCGCTGGTCTTCCTCGGGTGCCTCAGGATAGATGACGGCGGTATCTTGCTGCTGCAGGAACTCTTCCACATTTGGATCATGGTTTTGCTCATTTTCTGCATCTGAGTCGCAGTCATCATCTTTTACTGAGAGAAACACATTCTCTATAAAAAGCTATTTTACCACCGAATTGTTTATCAAGTTTTTCTAAGTAAGAATTCATTTATCTCAATAGAACATGTAATCCTTCTTGAAACTGTAGGGCACATACCTGAAAGCTAAAAATGTATTCTATTTATTTTTGTAATCTATAAAGCATTTGTTTTAGATTCAAGTGCTGTGAATTCTGGAATTCCCAAAGCCCCGTATGCTTCAGAGGCATGCTTCATCTCTACGTTACGCACAACTCAGACAAAGTGGGAGATCTTGAGAACTTTCTAACTTGATAAAAATCAAGGAAAATCTACCTTTGTTGTCTCTGATCACACTCCAGTTACCTATCAGAACACTTAAAGTTGTGCATTGTCTCTGAGACACACACACGCACACACAAACACACCAGCCTTTCAGTTGTGTTTTGTAATTTCCTAGAAAGCATCACTTGTAGCTGGACATCTGACTCAAACGTTATCAAATCAGCAAAACTGCTTAGCAAACAAGGCTATTTCTCTTTGATTTCTGCCTCTAAGTGTTTAGTTTAACCATAGCACTATGGAAGAAATGTTTTTCCTGAGTTTAAAGGTTGAAGAGAATCAGAACATGCTTCCTTTGGAATGGCAACCCTGGATCTGTATGGCAGCACTGCTGCCCCACAGTCCCTGCTTTCCCCACTGGCCCGGGGGGACATGATCTACAATGTACTCCATGCTGTAACTCTGTGTATGTTGCTCTGTGTGGCCCTGGCTGTCCTGGGACCAGGCTAGACTTTGTTACAGACTTCAGGCTGAATCTGTAAAATGTCCTTTCCTAGTAGACTGAGACTGGACCCTGCTAACTCAGATGCTGTCATCTTCTTGCTTGAAGGGTGATAAAGTGGCCTATCTATGTCTTCTGCATAGGAGAACTGACCTTTGTAGGGTGGATCCCTGCCTAAGACGTGAGAACCAATGGTACAGTGATAGCTGTCACTAACGTTTTAGCTTTTTAATCCAGCTGATAAGCAATTACTTAACTTTTCTTGTACACTGGGAATGGTATCATTTAGTCTATGCCAGTCAGCAGCCATTGCTCAGTCTCTCCTGTCCTGAGTTGTATTAGTCACTCCTGTTGGTCCCTATGAGATTGGAGTCACGGTCTAGAAGTACACAGGATTCTTAGCAGAGGGAAGCCTAACACTTTTGGGTCCAGTTCCAATGTCATCTGGGTGTGTTCTCAGTGTCTGACAGCTCTTTTTGTGCTTTCACTTCACGGGATTCTTTGGGTTCATTCTCTTAAATGAAAATGGAGAAAAGAGCATATGCCTTCTCTGTTCATTATTTTACAGAGGTACTCTCTAGGTGCCAAAGGAGAAAGTACAAAATTAACCAATGTGACATAAAAACAAAGCATGTCTCCCAGGCTCCCCTCTTTCTGTGAGGTATGAAGCATGTGACCTGAAGTGCGTGGGGTCTAACCTGGAGGCTGAAACCAACTATGTAACAGTACAGATGGAGGAAGTGGGTGACATTTTCTTGCGATGTCCTTATGAACTGTACCCCTGACCACAAGCCAGGAGGCAGTGGCTAGAGGGGACAGTGCACTGTCAAACATCATTAGGGCATTGCTAGCTGGGATTTCTGAAGAGCTAAGGGAGTTCATGGCAGTGGCACTGGGTCTTGTGCAGCACACAGTCTAGATACACTCATGAAGGGTATTTAGCTTTTATGTTGTCTTATAGATTATATATAGTTAGGTTTGCCAAGATAGTTACACCCATTTTTTCAAATAGTTGTGAAAATTTCAATTTATAGTTCTTTATTTTATAAAGTGGTAATACTTTCCCTATCCTAGTAACAAAACTACATATATAGCACATGTGTGCACACATTTGTACATGTACACACACATACACACACACACACACACACAAATACCTGCTATAATACTTAGTTTGTAGATAGCATCTACTTTGCAGAATTACGCAGTCTATACCTTATACTTCAGGAGGGTCTGTATGGTCTAACAGTACACTGAATCTGTAGCCACTCACCTGGTGACAGAGGTCTTTATAACTTATAAAAGGGACATCAATCATTTACATAATCTTAACCTTGGCTCCCTGATCCAAATCTATACAAAATATATTTATTATATACCTTTAACTTATAATTTATTTTTCATGTGTTTTTTATTAAAGACTTTTTTATAAATCCCTAATGTGTGTACAGACACAATTTGGGCTGAGGGACTAAAGGCATATCCTGCTCTTCTTACTGGAGACTGTCTCTACAGTCTGAATATGACATCCATGGTTGGCTTTGCTAAGTTAGGCTATTAGGAAGAATTTTCTTAGAAATCAGGTGAAATAAAGTATCTATCAAAGTACAGTACATGCAGAAAGACAAAAGGATTATTAAATGTACAGGCAAAATTCTGAAATGAATTCTATTTCAATTTCACCAACCAAAAATGTTCTCAATGTCAAAAGCAAGTAAAGGGCTCAGAATGGGCCCTGTAGCCTGTTAGGAATAAGAACTAGTCAGATCTTCTGGTGTCAGTTAGTGAGCAGTTCTAATACAGGACACAGATGTAGTTGTTAGTTTGTGATAAAATATTAAAATCACTTGTTGGCGAATAAATGTATCTTATGATAGTAGACCCTCTTGAAGCTACATAAAGAATTAACACAGTTCAAACAAACAAACAAACAAGCAAACAAACAAACAACCCACCCCAGTTATTTCACCTTATTTAAGAATAAGGTGATCTGGTACTCAATAGATCTGGAAACACAGTATGGCAAATAACATCACATGTGGTGGTGTATGACTGTGATTCCACCTGAAAGAGGCTGAGGCAGGAGGATTATCATGAGTTCTAGGATACCTTAGGCACCCAAGTGACACTCTTTTTCAAAAACCTCAAGAAACAGAAAATAAAAGGACAGATGTGAAGAGGTGGGAGAGAGGGGAGGGGACTGGAGGGGAAGGAGGAATAGGGCAAGGACTGCAGGGCCCCCTCAGGCCAGAGATGGAGGGGCCATGCTAATCCCAGCTCGGCACTGAACCCAGTCTGCACCAGGGATCAAGGCACTCTCAAAACACCAAAAAGTAACATTAACTATGACATAAAGTAACTATGGATGTCTCATCTCGCTTATTCTCATTTATAGCACTACTTTTTCCTTTACTTTTCCCTTAGGTGAGACAGAACTCAGCACTGGTTGTCAAGGTGCAGAAGTAAAGGACTCTGGGCACAGATGAAAGATAACAGACATTTAACACAAAACTAAAAGGTTTATCTAGCCCTCAGTATGAAGCTTTCAGAATTTATTTAGAGGTATGTCTGATACATTTGTCTTGTGATCAACACTTAACTAGTAATGATTAAACAATAAATCTTCTTTTAGCTTTAATGTTTTTCTTGCAGTTGAAATTAAAGAAAAATTTCAACTTTACCTATGTATTTGTATATACACATATCCCCACATATAACCCATTGTTTCTCTAAGGTGACTTGTGTGTGTGTTTTCAGGGCTGACCATGTGTCACAGAACAACCAGTGCTTAGCTCCTTATGTGCTGTTATGTTAGTACACAAGTCCATTCAGTATGCTAGTGATAAAATATTAAAATAACTTGTTGGCAAATAAATCAAGTATGCTAGAAACTACTTAGGTTTTAATATAAAATCCAAGATCTGAAATGCTCATTAGTAAGTTTGGAATCTATAACACCAGGATGGCATGTAACGCAAGGCTGCTCTGAGGACTCAATGTTGTGCTCCTGTATTGGTAGTGTTGTGCCTGGCATGAGGGACCTGTTGTTACTGTGTGTGAGCTAGTCTTGTTAAAGCAGTACTCACCAGATGAACATCCTAACTCTACAGCTGACATCCTTCTCAACAAAAACCTTAGAATTAAGATGCAACAGCTTTCCCAAAGTCTTATGGGAAAGCATCACTGCTAGCATAGGTGACTTGACATTAGGTGTCCCTATGACACTTGAGACTGCTCACACTAAATTTCCCCGTGTTTATGGATTTACCATGCTTGATTTCAGGCTGACACGAGCAATTGGTGTTTATCCATCTATTTCAAGTGTTTGGAAGTGTACATGATAAAAAGGCCAATTTTGAAGCAAATTTCCTGTAACTCTGTATGTAAATGTTAGAGTGATGGACAACTCCTCAGCATTCAGTGAGAATTCAGTCTTTCCTTAGGTGAGTCAAAACTCAGCACTGATTGTCAAGGTGCAGAATTACAGGGCTCTCAGCACAAACTGAAGGGAGCAGATATTAAACACAAAAACTAAAAAAATTAGTTCTCAGTATAAAGCTTTTCTTCTGCAGAAACCTTTGCCTTATATTTTTGAAGCTTTGTGAACTATTACCTATCTAAACATCAAGGAGATGCTTGGCTAATAGTTCTCTTAATATATAAACAGCTAAAGGAAGTCAACTGTAGAAGAGGCCTGAAATCATTCTGAATGGATTACAGTGCACTCTGCACAGTGCCTCTGTCACGTAAGTTTCTTTCTGTTCACTATGTAGCCCTGGCTGGCCTTGAACTGTCTATGGAGATCTAGTGCTGGGATTAAAGTACCCCCACCATGCCTGTTATCAGGCTGCCTCTTCTCTAGCGACACTCCATGTAAGTCCCCAGAGCTCCACTGTCACCCTTCCCCTTAGACCTGCATTCACTGCAATTTATTACAAGTTTACTCACTCATGACTCTACTCATGTTCCTGGGAGACCCTGTACACAAGATGGAAGGAACAGCAAGGCCCATTTTGGAGCTTCTAGGGCAGCAGTTTTTAATTCGTGGGTCATAACCTCTTTGGGGCAAATGACTCTTTTACAGGAGTTGTCTGATACCATCAGAAAACACAGATATTTATATTATGACTCATAACAGTATCAAATTACAGTTATGAAGTAGCAACAAAAATAATTTTATAGTTTGGGGTTGCCACAGCATGAAGAACTGCATTAAAGGGTCACATTGTTAGGAAGGCTGAGAACCATTGTAGAGGGACCTTCTTTTAGCCAGAGGGGCCTGGCATTTTGGTAGCCACTCTGGCTAACACTCTGCTTTCTACACATCATTTTTGAGGGGAGGAAATCTACGTGTTAGTATTTCAAACTGAAAGAATTAATTTTTCACAGTGAAGAACAAACTATAAGACAAAGCATCATGAGTGTCAGCTATGGATATATGGTTTGATAGAGTATTAGAAGACAGAACGACCTAACTCTGGTGGAACAGTATTCATCAGTCACTAAAGTTATCATTGAAGGCAATATACAGCCTTCTTTTGTGTTCACTTGCATTAATGTTTTACTAAAAACAAAGGCTTTAAATATTTCATATTACATTATTATTTTAATAATACTAAATTTCAAGTTTAATTATCCTATATAATCTTTAGGATTGCATGACAAATATTTGACAAAAAGCATACCTGAATACATTATTCATGCAAGTTACACATGGCCAAGGTGAGGGACAAAGGAAAAGCCGCCGTTGGCATAACTCATCCACTGGATACTGCATCACTAATTAATTATTTGGAATTCAAAGATTTACTTTCTGTCTGAGGGAAATGACAACTGCAGAGTGATCATGGGTATGGAAGAACTCCTGTGCCAGTCACTTCCAAGCCAAATATGCATTTCAAAGTCAACAAACCCTAACACATTTTAATATATATATGTATATATATATATGCAAATATATATACACACACACATACATATATATATATATACACACATATATATAAATAAATTAAATACTTGAAATAACATATTAGGAATATCAACCTTGAGGCTGAGTTTCTATTTCCTATGTGTGTGTGTATATATATATATATAAAATTTTGTGGAAAGTACATATTAATATTCACAGTTCATTGGTTTGGTTTGCATCCTAATGGTCGTGCCTAGCTTACAGGCCACAGGAAAATGTTTGATGCTAACACGTGTAAGAGATGACTGAAGGTTCCCACTCTTTTGCTTCTTAATTCTGGTCTGAATCCATTACATTGGGATGGCCCAAGTCTAGGAATAAGTACTTTTGTTCCCCTAAGAGCAAGTCTCCTTGTTTATTGGAACTGATTTTCATTTTTGTCTGCACTCAGAGTTCACAAGATAAAAGCTGACTCTTGTTCTCTGTGACACGCTCACTCAGCTCATCAACATTTACGATTGTCATATGTCTTGTAGATAACCCAAGACAATGCTTATTTTCTGTCTTCTGCTTTCTGTGGACATATAGCTCAAAGCACAACAGCTGCTAACAACTTGGTTCATGGTGGTCACAAGTTTTGCACTTTTCTAACTTTGATTAAAAACATCACAAATGTTCAAAGTATCACCTGAAGACTTTTAGATTATTCACAGATTATACTCATCACATGTACGGAATGGAAGATCTATATTATATAAACCTGTAATTTTATATTACATTTAAATAATACTACCATCCAGTTTTTCTGTAGTGTCTTGTATGCTAAAATTCTTAACCATTTAAGGAGGGCAAGATAAAAGATGAGGAAGTACACCAAATTCAGGATGAGCAAATGCAAAAGCTAATGTCATAAAAGACCTCCATCAAGGCAAGTAGTGAGCCTACCTCTGCATCCCACACCACCGCCCTGAGCTGCTGGCCCCAGGATTCCTTGTCCTTCCTTTCCTGACCAAAGCAAAGAGCATAGGATAAGGCAGATCCACAGTCACAGGTAGTTTAACTTGAATTGCGAAAAGGAAACCGAGTTCAGATTATATTTTATCTTTAATTTTTTCTTTTAAAAATGGACAGTGCACTTTCTTTATAAAAATAAAATCAGTCAGATTCCTCTGTCATGATATCTCAAGCAAAAATCAGGCTAGTTTCAGATACAATCCTGAAAATATATTTGTTTTAGAATTACAGGTTTGGTACACTTTATCTAGACTGTTCTTGGACCAGAGATTTAAATTTCAGATTTTTCAATACTGATGTAAATAAATGAGATGGCTTTGGGACAGAACCAAATCTAACTATGAAAAGTTTGTCCATATACACCCATACACAGAACCTTAAGACAATTTAAACAATATTCTTAGGGGACACTTGGGCTGAGCTTTCTTGTTAGTGGTAGTCTGTCATCACACAGTACATCTCAGATTTTGCATTTCTTCCATGGGGAATTCACCACACTGGGAGCCTGTGAGGTTCAGGAGAATAACTTTACTTATAGGTGGGGCCAGTACTTATAAATAGCAGAGATACCTCTATTCCTTCTCCAAACCAGAAATGTCTGGGCTCTGGGCACTGCGGGATGCTTCCCAGACTTCTGCCTATTCATCTCAGCGGCCCACTGTATAAGTTAGGCAAAGCAGATGATCCTGCTCCAACAATGCCGTGCTAGACGCACAGACATACAGACACACACACACACACACACACACACACACACACAGCACTATAGCTTTTCCTTTTACTCTGTTCAATATCATAATGACTGACAAATTATAATAGAGATTTGTTTTCCTCACATGCCACCTCTATATTCAGAGTGAGCCAATTATAATATCTGATGTGGAATAGAGTCAATATGAAAATATTACAAATGTCTACACTGGGGCAGGAAGAAATTCTGCTTCCTATATTCAGGTCCATGTTAATTATAATAATTTAGGAATGTGCATTCATAACAGATACAGAGTTAAACGGTGAACTACTTTTTAATTGGAACAAAGTATGTATCCTAATTATAATCAGAATACTCACAAAATTATATTAAACAGCAGTTACTTGTATCCCAATCAAACCCCTTGAAGATGTCAGTCAAAAATCCTGATTTTGATTTCTCTTGAGTTTGACTGTTGAGAGAAGGTGCAGTGTCTGCACCCTTGGGCGTCTGTGAGAACACCCCTCTAAGCCTGGGGGCAGTATGCCAGGCGGGTCTTAGCAGTCCTTCCTTCTGTGTCCTCTCCTCTCCACACTGTAGCCTCGGTCTTGACCCCATAGCAATCCTCCTGCTTCAGCCTTATGAGTGTTGGTATTACATTATAGGTACGGCTCGCCATGCATGGCCAGCAGATTTTCTTTATTAACCTTTACACTAATACTTAAGGATAATCATTATATGAAAAGCAATTACAATATATTCACTTTTCAAATAAATACAGGAATGCTGTCTAAAGTAGATGGTTATGAGAAATAATTCTTCGTTTGTACTTTGGTGCTGGCAAAATGACAATTGGGATTTATAGAATCATAGTATAGGCACCATGTTTGTTAGTCTGTAAACCACCAACTATCCTTCCCTCCTTCCTTCTTTTTCTTGGCTTTCTTCCTCTTTTAATGCATCTACTTCAAATACTATAATATACCAACTCTGTAATTAAAAACATGGTCATAGTTACTTTATTGTACATATGTCCATTGTTTTTCTTCAACTGAAAAGCAAAACAGTTACTACTTGCTAACATAATATGAACATTGATGTTAATGTTAGTATTAGCTTTTGAATATTACTGACTTTTCTATTTTTAGTTATTACATCTAATTAAAAGTCTATTTGAGATTCAATTAGGTAATTTCTTCATTTATTCTCCTTCATTGCTACGTGGTATGAAAACGTAGGGTCTTTCGATGATTACTTCCAATCCTTTAGGGCCTAGTCCCAGAGTTTTACTTATTATTACTCATGGTTTTATTCCTGGCACTTCATTTGAAAATTTTATTTTTAACAGACAGAGTAACAGAGTTACCATGTTTGGGTATGAATGCATATATGCACATGTGTGATGGAAGCCAGAGGCCTATGTGGGTGTGTCTTCCTCCATCCCTCCCTTGTTTTGTTTTAAAGACAAAAACTTTTTTTTTTTTGAACAGGGTCTTTCACAAAACCTGAGCTCCTTGTTCAACTATACTGACTCCCAGTGAGCTGCAGGGATCTTCTTGTCTCTGCCTTCTCAGTGGTGGGATTCCAGGTGCACACTTTTTGTTTTTTCAAACCTGGGTTCTGGGCATCCAAACTCAGGATGTCAGGCTTGGGGGCAGGCACTTTACTGACTCTGCCATCTTCCTGCCAGGAACAGGTGTCCTATGGTACTTCATACGCGCTTAGTTTGGTGTTCTCCCCACAACTCCCTCTGTCTCCCTACCAACTCCTCCCCACTCCATGTATCTCACTCTCTACTATATTTCACATGCAGTCTATTACCTCCTCCCTTCATGGCTTCATGGCTAGCTCCTGGATCTGCATGACAGAAAGCATGTGAAATCTGTCTTTCCGAATAGGGCTTTCCTATCTTAATACGGTGTTTAGTATCCATTTCCTGAAAACTCCGTTTTCTTTATGGATGAATGTGTATATATATCATATTTTTATTTTCCATTCAATCTGTTGAAGGACATCTATTTCATTGCTTACTGTGACTAGAGACACAATGGACATGGACGTGTAGGATCTCTGTAGTAGTTAGGATACAGACAAGGCCTCTGGCTATAGATTCAGGACTGGTATAACTGAGTCATATGGGTAGCTCTATCTTTGGTCTCCAAAAAGCCTCCAGAGATTTCCATAGTAGCTTCACCAATTTACACTCCCACCAACAGAGTATGGGGCCTCCTCTTTACCCATATCCTTGCCAGCATTGGTTATTATTTTTTTCATGATCAGCACATTTATTGTGTATTTAATTTTTGCAGCTCTTTATGTATTCTACATATTAATCCCTTCCCAAAATTATACCTGGCAAAGATTTTCTCCTGTTTATTTTGCTGCTAGTTTTTATCTGCTCTAAGCTCTAGAAGTCTCTACTCGTTCCCTCATTTTGGGTTTAAAATTCTGGTTGAAGAACTGAGAACAGCTGATTTAATAAACATAGAGAGCAGTGCAGTGCTAGCATACAGTGTGAGCTTACAGTGCATGCTCGTTTACAGTGTGAGCTTACAGTACATGCTGGCTTACAGTGTGAGCTTACAGTGCAGTGCTAGCATACAGTGTGAGTTTACAGTGCATGCTGGCTTACAGTGTGAGTTTACAGTGCATGCTCGTTTACAGTGTGAGCTTACAGTGCATGCTGGCTTACAGTGTGAGCTTACAGTGCATGCTGGCTTACAGTGTGAGTTTACAGTGCATGCTGGC
>NW_021604747.1:2021499-2032760 GCF_004785775.1 Grammomys surdaster | reverse complement strand
CTGGCTTACAGTGTGAGTTTACAGTGCATGCTGGCTTACAGTGTGAGCTTACAGTGCATGCTTGTTTACAGTGTGAGCTTACAGTGCATGCTTGTTTACAGTGTGAGTTTACAGTGCATGCTGGCTTACAGTGTGAGTTTATAGTGCATGCTGGCTTACAGTGTGAGTTTACAGTGCATGCTGGCTTACAATGTGAGTTTACAGTGCATGCTGGCTTACAGTGTGAGTTTACAGTGCATGCTGGCTTACAGTGTGAGCTGACAGTGCATGCTGGCTTACAGTGTGAGCTGACAGTGCATGCTGGCTTACAGTGTGAGCACTAATTGTATTCTCTTTTCTGTTTTCTGCAGGCTTAGCCCAAGGGACAGGGACAGCAATAGAAAATGTGGTCACTAGTCTCCATCCTGGGAGACACATGAGAATTCTCCTCGGGTTCTCACTGGGATAACAAGAGGAATGAGACAATAAAATCTATTTGCATATGGATTTTTTTTTCTAGAAGACAACAATGTCCATACCTTATGACTGGTTAACCTAAATGTTTATAAAGTAATGTGATGGGCAGGACAAAAAAGAAGAGAAGAGGGAACTAAAGAGTATTCCTGAGGCCTTTTGTCAAATTCCAAAGTGAATAAATAATCAAGAGAAACTTCTTAGATTAAGACTTTTCAAGGAATAGCAAATATAGCATGGTAAGTTATATATTATTTCTGACCAGTTAAAGGGGCTGTGCTATAATATGCACAGTAATCAGATGAATCACCAAAAACCATGGAAAGTGAAAAAGGCCAATCAAGAAGTTTTTACTTCATGAATTTATTTATGCCATTCCTTTAATGATGGCAAAAATGAACTGGTTAGTGATGACCAGGAACTAGTTATGCTGTGGAGAGGAGTGGGGGAGGGGCAGGTAGCTAAAGAGACTGAGGAGCCTTGACATGGAAGTCAGAGCTCTGTGCCCTGACTGAATGCAAGTGTCATTATTTTAGTTGTGACCTCAATTATAATTTTGCAGGATTGGGGGAAACCCATGTAAAGGGTACTCAGAGTCTCTCTGAATTTTTATAAATTTATAACTTTGTGAAATTTCTACAAATATATAATTACACCAAAATTAAAGTTCAATTGCAACAGGTAAAAAATATTGGAAATTTAGAGCCAAAAGAGGGAATGCTTGCTATTTTAGCCATAAGATAATCCCCGGTAAGGAAAACAAAGATGGCAAACAGTTCATTTTAAAATCTAAAAGGTTTGCTTGTGAATGGATGGCAGAACTTCTCAAAGTCAGAAGTCACTATTTAATACATGTGCTGAACTCTAAAACTCACATTTTAAGGTTCATACGCATCTGTCTGTAATCATTTTAGATTCTTCATGGAAACTTTTACAGCCATCTCTATGGGGCAGTGAAGGACCTGCATCAGCTTTTCCATGCCTAGTCCCAACAATACTGACCTGCTGAGGAAAACCCATGGAGAAAACAAATGCCAGCAAATTCCTGAACTCAAACTTAAAAGCACTGAAACTTTAACTGAGAATAATATACTGCTCCCTATACTTTTCCAGGCTACTCTTCTTTTTGTACTTTGTATCTTCTAGCTTCTAATAATATGCCAATTTATATAATATGCCAATAATATGTACAGGTTGAAAATGTGTAACTTAAAATTGTAAAAGTAAGTTTTGGCTGTTAGAGCATTTTGGGCTTTACAGTTTGGCTTAGATATGCTCACCTTCTTCCTTTTATACTAGTATGTCAAGATCTGAAGAAGTGACAGATATGAAACACTTCATATGGGATACTCAAGCTGTGTAACCCACTGGAAAAGCCTCAGCAACATGAACTGTAGTTCATGATGTCCGTGAGGACCAGTTAACAGGGACAAAGATGAAATACAAAGCAAGGTTCAACTGGGATGAAGAAGGCACAAACTAGTCCATGTTTCCTGTCACATGTTGCTGCTGACAGCTGGGAGACTGACAGAGCAGGCAGCTGTGGATGCTGGGAGGTTAAGCCCAGTAGACATTCTGGAGATGGCCCCAAAGCACCACGGTCCGAGTCCTTCTTTCGCACTGGCACCCCCAGCAACTGTGGTAGCCTATGGCTTGGCTGGGATGTTCCAGTGTCGTTTTATGGACCAGAAAGGGGCTGAAAGAAGAAAAAAAATGTCAATCTCTCTTCCAGCCTCTTTTGTTCAGCCCTGTAGTGGTTTCCAGGTAGAGACTATGGTCAAGGCACCTGCAAACTGGCAGTAAGGGGAGCGACTGCCTGACTGAACAGCAGGAGGCCTCCTCTGTATCTTCCCGAAGTACAGCTGCAGGACTGTGGCAGCCAAGGAGTCAGTAAAGTCCCAAACCTTTGATTTGATGACTGACAAGGGGAATTTCCAGGGAACCACAAATTCTGGTGAGTTCATGACAATGAAAATGCTCAGGAAAGTGACCTGTTAAGATTGTTAGTCAGCTCCTGGCTCTCTACCCAAACTGTTCATGTCTGAATCTGACTGCAGAACTGACGCACAAACAGTGTAGGTCACTCTACACATTCTACACTGACACTGGGTGGTAGGCACAGGACAGATCCAAATAGGACTGTGACTCATTAGGAAACCAGAGCCTAAGAAAACAGTTCGTTGCTTACAGCCTACATACAACTGGATATACTGCTTGCTAAACCCCAAGTCTAAAAATATAAAATAAAATTTTAAAAGAGACCAGAAATCTCACCCTACTGCAAAAAGCTCAGGAAGCTCAGGATTCAGTCCAGAATTATCTGGCGTATGACAAACTAGCGATATCTCAACCTTCAAGGGAAAGAACTACCAAACGCCAACAGCGATGCAGAGACTGGATCACCAGTTAAACACTGTAAGGCACCGAGTATGTAAGTTCTTTAAAAAAACTAAGGGATGCTTTTGTAGGAGATTGACAGAGACAGAGTCCAGTGGACAGAAGATCTGAAGTAAGAACTGTTTGGAAGGGCTAAATGCAAGGCTTTAGAGTTAGCTATCTTTAGTAAAGAAAACAGTGAATCAAAACAATTATCACAGCCATGGAAGAAATGCAGAAATTCATGCCACCATCGAGTGTTTAAAAGATGCAGGGGTGGTGGTTCCCACCACCTCTCCCTTTAACTCTCCTATCTGGTCAGTGCCGGCCACAGGTGGGTTGTGAAGAATGACAGGTGACTACTGAAAACTCAGTCAGGTAGTGACTCTGATTGCAGCTGCTGTGCCAGATGTGGTGTCTTTACTTAAGAAAATTAACACATCTTCTGGCATGGAGCTATTGATCTAGCCACTGCCTTCTCAGTACCTGTCCATAAGGACCACCAGAAGCAATTTGCTTTCAATAGGCAAGACCAGCAGTGTAACTTTACAGTTTACCTCAAGGATATATTAACTCTCTTGCCTATGTTTTCACTTAGTTAGACAGGATCTTCATTGTCTGTCTCTTCCCAAAAGTATCACGTTGGTGCACTGTTTTGATGACGTAGCTGATTGGATCAAGTAAGCAAAAGGTAGCAACCACTTTGGACTCACTGGTAACACATATGTGTATCAGAGACTGGGAAATAAATCCAACCAAAATTCAAGGTTGGAATTTCAGTGAAATTCTTAAGAGTCCAGTGGTGTGGGGCATGCAGAGATATTCCTTCTGAAGTGAAGGATAAGTTATTTTACCTAGCCCCTCCTACCACCAAGAAGGAAGCACATATTTTGTGGGTCTGTTTGTATCCTTGTGGATCGATCTCTCCAAATGGGCAAAGGACATGAAGAGACTTGTATCCCGTGTGAATGCTCATCAAAGGTGACTTCAGCTAAGAAGTACAGAATCCAGTAGACAGGATGATCTGTTCTGTGGACAGTCAGCCTCTCTCCCCAGCCATCCCTGTCACTGCCCAATGGGCACATGAACAAAGCGGCCATGGTGGCAGAGACAGGGGTTATGTCTGGGCTCAACAACATGGACTTCCAATCGCCAAGGATGACCTAGCTACAGAGCTGCAGAATGCCAGATCTGCCAACAGCAGAGACCAGCACTGAGCCCCAGATAGGACATCATTGCCCAGGGTGGTGACAGGATGGCTATACTGAACCATGTCCTCTGTGGGAAGGACAATGCTCTGTCCTTGAGAAGATACTTGTTCTGGGTTATGGGTTTGTCTTTCCTGCATGTATTGCTTCTGCCACAGTCACCACCCGTGGACTTACAGAATGCCTTATCTGCCATCGTGGTATTCCACACAGTACTGCTTCTGACCAAGGAACTCATTTCACAGCTAGAGAAGTGTGACAGTGGATCATGGAATCTACAGGTCTTACCATGTCCCCCACCATCTGAAGCAGCTGGCCTGACAGAAAGATGGAATGGTCTTTTGAAGACACAGTTACAGTGCCAATTAGGTGGCAACAGCCTGAAGGGCTGGAACAGGGTTCTTGAGAAGGAGGTATGTGCTTTCAATCAGCATCTAATATATGGTGCAGTTTGTCCCATAGCTAGAATTTGAGGGTCCTGGAATCAAGGGGTGAAAGAGGGAATAGCTCTGCACTTTATAACCCCTCGTGACCCACTAGGAAAGGTTTTTCTTCCTGTTCCTGTGACCCTAAGTTCTGCTGGCCTGGAAGTTTGGTTCTAGAGTGGGATGTGGTCCTACCAGGAGCCACACAAACATTTCATTGAACTGGAAGCTCAGACTTCCCCCTGGTCATTTTGGGATTCAGATGTCCTTAAACCTATAGGCTAAAAAAGGAATAACAGTGTTAGGAGGGGTATTGGTATAGATTAAAAAGGGAAGGAAATTGGATTGCTTCTCCACAATGGAGGTAGAAAGGATTATGTCTGGAGTGCAGGAGATCCCTTAGGGCACCATACCATGTCCTGTGATTAAAGTAAAGGGAATCAGCCTAATCCAAGCAGGATGACAAAGGGCACAGACCCATCAGGATTGAAGGTATGGGTCATTCTTCCAGGAAAAGAGCCATGACCTGCTGAGGTGCTTGCAGAGGGTGGAGGAAATACAGAATGGGTAGTACAGGAGGGTAGTTATAAATACCTGCTAAGGCCACGTGACCAGTTGTAGAAATGAGGACAATAACTGCCATGAGTGTCTGTCATATTTTATTAAGAATGTGTTTGTACTGATATTCATGTTTTCTTTCCTCAACTTCTTTATCATGTGATGTAACAATTAAAAGAATATCAATGGTTATCATATTTAAGAATGAGCTACTAAAAGAATGTCCCTTAAGGGATATTGCCACCTATTCTAAGTTTACAAATGCATTTGTGATTATATGAGGGACAGTTATATCATGTGAGGTGTAATTATGACCGGGTTAAATGTATAATGCATTTTTGAGTATATGTGGGATAGTTATATCATGTTTAGGTTATTATTATTATCTGGTTATTCTTTTCATTTAGAAATTAATCATGTGATGGCTATTCTTGGTTGTCAACTTGGCTACTTCTGGAATTAAGGAATGAGGGATTTTTGCTTAATTAAAAAGGTTCACTTCTAATTTGGATCTTTGAGGTAGGAAGACATGCTTTTAATCCAGCTCTATTCTGGGCCACACCTTCTGCTAGAATCCTATAGAAGGACATGGAAGAAGGAATCTTTTGTTCTTTGCCTGCTTGCCCTCACCTTTCTAATAAGTCCATTCCTTCACTGGCTTCAGAGCCTACTTCTTCAGGATTCCAGCATATACTGAAGACCAACTGAAACATCTAGCCTTGTGGATTGAGCAACTACAGGATTCTTGGACTTTCTATTTACAGCCAGCCATTGCTGGACTAGCTAGACCACAGCCTGCACCTGCAAGTAACTCCAATAGATCCCCCTCTCACACACACATGTATATGTATGTGTACATATACACACATACATGTATTATACACACACATATGTATAAATATATATGCATATTTACATAGGTCATCTGCCATGTGGCTACATAGCCAATATGAAAAAGCTAGCCTGAGCAACATTAGGAACAGGGACTGGAAAGATAGCTCCATCAGTGAGAATCTCTAGGACCCACCCATGTTGTAATGCATGCCTGCATGCCTGCATGCCTGCAACCCCAGCACTAGAGGGAGCAGGAGCAGGACGGGAGGATCTCTGGAGCTTCCCCAGTAGCTAGTTAGCAAAGAGCTGAGCTCCAGATTCCAGGAGACTCTACAAACAAGGATGGAGCGTGACAGAAGCAGCAGTGCCTCTCCATGTGCACGCACTCCCTTACATAAACATACATACATCATACCGCTGACACACACAGACATCAGGAAGAATACTACAACATAAACCTGGCGGTGCCAACAAGAGTTCTGTACTCCTTTGGGGTGGTATAGACACTAAATAGAACTGAAGCAGGATGTAAAGAGCAAGGTCTGTCTAGTCTAAAAACCTCACCCTGACTGGGTTAGCCAGAACTCAAAAGTGCATCTATTTGAAACTACCAAGCTAATGCTAACATTTATATGAAGTGATTCAATCAAGACTAAAATAAAGTACAATATTAAATATACTAAAATTATCAAAAAGAAGGTATAGAAGTAGAACAGAAAAGTGAAAAAACAGAAAAAAATAAAATGGTAAAATCCTAAATCCAAACATCAAAAGTTGTGCTGATAGACACTCTAAACAAGGTATTATGATACATACCTTCTCAGACTACATGGAAAAGCAACACAGCAAACACCCAAGTCCCACTCTACCTGCTAGCTACAAAAACTGTATTTTAAACCTAACAATAAGGGCAGATGAGGTTAGAAGGATGAAAATTGTATTACACAAGCATCAAACCAAAGAAAGCTGGAGTGACTATGTTAATATCCGACAAGGTAGTGTGTGGCACTAAGGACATCGCAGAACAACAGAGAAACACCACATGACAACACGCAATCTAGCGGGAAAATGGAACATGCACAGGACACAAGAAGGGAAGTCACATGGACAGAACAGAGACAGGCCCACAGCACCAGAAGGAACTCCTCTCACTAACAACTGATAACCGAGTAGATGAAAAATCAGCCAGAATGAAGAAGGGGGCCACCGTGATGTAAAGCCAGCCCCAGCTGGAACCTTACAGAATCCCCACTCAGTAACACAGGCACGCTCCTACTAGTGCACACCTGATTCGTTCACGAAGAGACAAAATATGTAAGGAGCTAGGGATGAATAAGGTGCTTGCCATGCAAACATGAGAGTCTGAGGTTAACCCTAGCAGCCACATAAAAAGCTGGTCATGATGACATGTGATTGTGACCCCAGTCCTCAGGAGGCAAAAGGGGGGGTCCCTGGAATTTTTGGTTTAGTTATACTAGCAAATTGACAGGCTCCAAGTTCAATGAGACAAAACATAAGGCAGAGAGTAACTAAGAAAGGCACCTGATGATGACCCCCAGGTTGCCCATATATACAAAAACACACACACACACACACACACACACATATATACACACATGCACACGCATACAAATACACACATGCATACAAAGATATTTAGGATACAAAACAGTAAACTGTAAAGACTGAAGTCATACAAAGCACATCTCTATGCCCACAGTGAGTTAAACTAGAGAGGAAAGCTGCCATACAGATTTGCAGACACAGAGATAAGCACACTTTAAAGAATCCATGGGTCAAAAGTAAACATTTTTAAATGTCAAAAATTTTGGGATGACCTTAAATTGGTACTTATAGGGACAATTATATCATTAAATGCTGTTATTAAAAAAAAAAACAAAAACGATACTAAGCTTCTAACACAAATAGAAAAAGAAAATTAGCCTGGATCAGCCAAAAGGAAACACTGAAGACCATAATTTTAATTTTAATTAATAAAATTAAAAGTATAAAACTGTAGATCAATGATACAGAAGCTGATTCTCAATAAAGATCAACACAGTGGATCGACAAGCACCCAGTGTGTGTGTGTGTGTGTGTATGTGTGTGTGTGTGTGTGTATGTGTGTGTGTGTGTGTGTGTGTTACAGTGGTTCTGGGCTAAGGAAACCTCTAAAGTGTCCTAAATGGAACTGAAAGCATACACTACTAAAACACCCCAATGAAATCAGTCACCTGAAAATTCCTATCATTATTTTAAAAATTAATTTTGTCTCCCATCTAGCAAGACCCTGGACACTAGCCCTAGCACGTTAGAAGAGTTAAATTTTTAGAACATTCCTCCAACAAAACTCCATGATAAGATTATCCTACTAGCAAACTTTATCAAACATTTCAAGAAAATACATCAAATTTAACTTTTATTTTGCAGATAAAATTTATATAAGGAACATTTTATAACCCATTCTAGGATCCCACTATTATTCTGATACCAAAAGCCATGTAACTGGTCAAAAAGAAAGCTACAAACCATTATCTGTACTAAACATACACTCAAAAGATTCCACAGATTATTGCTTGTAAATTCAATACTGTACAAAATTACTAAATTAGGTTTTCCAGGGAATCAGGGTTGTTTCAATATTTGAACACTCATTAAAATACCACCCACCATCTCAAGAGCTAAAGACACAAATCCTCATAATTTTAACTAACAATGAAAAAAATCACTACTTATGATATAAGCTCTCAGCAAAATAGAAATTTTAGCAATCAAGACAGCTTTGGAAAGAAAAAAAAAGCAACGGAATGTCATTCCCAATTTGAGAGCATCCTTTAAACTACAGGGACCAGGTTTATGCAGTGCTGGCAAAGGCTGACGTGGCCAACAGAACTGAGCAGAGCGCAGGAACAGTTCCACCCAAATAAAGATGATTAATTACTGACAAAACAAAGCCAGTTTAATACAGAAAGTCAGTCTTTCCAACAAAGTGTTGAAACAACCAGACATCTATATCAAACACAAAATGACCCATGACTTCACATCTTAAAAATCTTAACTAAATGAGCCCTTATATGACACCGCAAACATGGTCTATAAAAAGAAAAACTTAGTGATTCAGCCTCAACAGTTAAAACTCTGTCCTGGGAAAGATCAGGCCAAGAGAATGAGAAGACAAGAGGAGGGCTGGAAAGTATTCTAAGGGCCAGGGCAGCATGGTGCTTGTGTAGCAGGTGCTGAGACCCTGGTCAATCCCCAGCATCAGAAAGGCATGTATTTACAACTGCTTATCTGTAATTTAGATGCATTTACAACTCAAATCTGTAATAAAACAACATATTCACAAAGATAGCAGATGGTTCACTGAGGACAGACAGATGTAAGGAAACACCAAGCATGTTCAACTTCACAGCTATTAAGGAAATACAGGTTAAAGCACACTCATGAATACACACGTTTAAGGACAGATAAAAGTAAAAACTACTGCAGGTCTAGGGCTATCAGTCAGTGACCAAGCATGACTGGGCATGTGCAAGAACACAGAAAACAGCAACAGCACAGACAACAACAAAACCAAACAGCAGAACACTGCAGAGAAACCACTCCTCTATCTGTGAGATTGTACAGCCACTCTGCTGAACAGTCTGCCAGTGTCTTACAATAGTAAGCATAGTTAGTATATGCTGCAACAATCCTACCTCTGGACATTTATTTTACAGAACTTGAAGTGTGTTCTCAGCCTCCTGAGTCCTGCACATCAGTGTTCAGAGGCTTTACACAGTTCTACAAAGTAGACCCAATTCATGTGTCCTTAACATGTAACAAGATGGAGGCATCTGGCACATCATATATTGTAATATTATTTTGAAAAGGGGGTAACACATGATGCTTAGTGAAAGATGCCCGACGCCAAAATAGTTTCACATTAGATTGTTCCATTTTTTATGACATCCCCCAAAGAGAGAAACTATAGTAGCAAGAGTCTGTCTGGACCATGACAGCCATCATGTAAGTGGGATACGTAACTAGAGACGAGCCACACTTCTGAGCTTTACTGATGCAACTTTGTCCTGACTCTGTGTGCGTTAAAGTGCATAGGGCTGTACATCAATAATAAAAGATTAGATGAACTTGTAAAATGATTCTTGGGTTAGTGTTCAGAAAAACAAGAAAAACTCAATATTTCAATTATAGGTTCTAATTCTATAAATGGAAGTGCCAAATTATAGTGTCTAATTTTAAAAAAATCAGTTTCTTGACACCAATTGATAGTTATATTCTGCAATAGATCTTATTTAATTAATAAACAAAAGTGAAATCAAACTTGTGTTCACACGTGTGATCTTAGCACTCTGGGAGACTGAGGTCGGAGGATGGCTGCCAAGTCTGAGACCAGCCAGAGCTGTATGGTCAGTTCAGGGAGACTGGGTTGTATAGTGAGACTCTTTCAAAAACATTAAACAACCAACCAGTAAATGGAGTGGAACCCAGAAAGCCTGTGGGTACTTTTAGAGTAAGAAATAAGGAGGCCATAGGTAAGAGTGAAAGCGAGCAAGGAAGAAACACTACCTACCTAAAAGACTAGTAATAAATACATAACGCACCAACACGTGCAGGTTATCAATTTTTACCTCTAGTTAAGAAAAGCATCAGGAGTCTCAAATCTTAATTGCTATAAAACTAGGGCATTGCCTACTAGAGTTGTCTAGGGTCTGGATGAGAGTACATATGAAATGCTCAGCGCTTTGCCCAGCAGACAGCAGCCTCTCAGTAAGTTATGGCTGCTGTAATGGATCTTAAGAAGACACAGTAATTGTTTGGAGACTATTACCATCACTACATGTAGAATTTGGAGATCATAGTCTGAAGCATTGTGACCTCAAATTAATTCATTCAATTCTAATAGCAGGGTCAAGTGGACTGACAGTTACAGGAATGACTTAATTAACTAACTCTTCCATTCTCATGCTCATTATTTGAGAGCTTACAGTGAACCTGAAATTCTTCTAGGTGCTAGAACCTGAAATTGCAAAGACTTTATCATTAACCTCAAGGAATAGCTTAAAGGAGAGAGTATTGTTAAATGAAAAAGACAGACAGTTATTATTACGGGTGCTGCAACAGGATGCCATTGGACTACGTGACATTACTTAATTACTTTTTTATTGCTATTTAAGTTGTCCCAAAAGGGTGACTTAACAGCCACTGGCATCTGATGTGGTAGCAATGGTGAGTAACACCAGCAAAGCTCTGCTCATTCCCCAGCCATCCGTGATTTTACACTATGCTTCCTTACTGTGGGCTGAAAGACTTGGGATAAACTGCCTACCTACCTACTCGAAGCTTAACATTAAACACATACACACACACACACACACACACACACACACACACACACACACACACA
>NW_021604747.1:1982334-2021489 GCF_004785775.1 Grammomys surdaster | reverse complement strand
ACACACACACACACACACACACACACACACACACACACACACACACAGATTAGTTAAATAAAATACCAGATGTCCCAAATCACATGAATGTCCTATGGCTGTGCAGAGGTTAGCAGCATAACCTCTAAATTCAGAACAGCTGACTTCAAGCCCTGATCATGCAAGAGAGAGAGTGGAAGAGAGTCCACTTTTGTATCAGTTCCTTCATCTATAAGGCAGGGACTTCATGTCTCACTATATGAGAGTCAGACAGTTTAGAACACTGGCACACAGAACACAAGGCACACAATAACTACACTACAGTTATTAACACCAGGCTGTGATGTGTAGACTGTCTGTGTGTAATCTACACAACAATACCTTCCCAAAGATGTTTGCATTCTGATTCTCCAAGTGCACAGAAATCCTAAGTGGCGGAAGAGAGGTGTAGATGTGACTAAGGTTATGGACCTTGAGATAGGGACATTTTCCTGGATTATGTATGAAGTTGGTTACTCATTGTGAGCAGTGGAAGAGGGTACAGAAGAGTGGAAAGTGCAGTGACAGCAGGAATGTGCTACATGAGAGGAACTTGACTTGTTCTGCTGGCTCTACAGATGGGTTATGATTGTTAGTTGTCAAGTTAACAGAATCCGAGCTCTCCTTGGAGATAAGCGTCTGGGCATGCCCATGGGAGATTATCTTGATTGCTTTAATTGGAGTGGGAAAAGCTGTCCACTCTGGGCAGTACCATTCCCTGGCTTGGATCCTGGACTATATATGCTCTTGACTATGGATGTGATGTGACTAGCTGCTTTAGGCTCCTGACACCTTGGCTTCTCTGCTTTGATGGGATGGATGTACCTTCAACTCTGAGCCAAAATAAACTTTCTCCACTAAGTTGCTTTTGTCAGAGTATTTTATCACAGCAACAGGAAAAGAATCTATGGCATAGGACACAAGCCAAGGAGTGCAAGTACCCTCTGGAGGCCAGAGTAGGCCGGAGCCAGAAAGGAAATAAAGTCCCTTTACAAGCAAAAGGAGGGCATTTCTGCTAACATCTCAGGAGAGAGAAAAAAGAAAGGTCCTCACCATGAACTTCCAGAGGATGTACATGTAGGCTTTATCCTACTGAGACTGTAATGGCGTAAGGTAACTGACTTGTGTAGTTTAACCCATCAAATGTGTGGTGATTTGTCCTGGCAGCATAGAAAACACACAATGGATTAAACAGTTAGAGCAGGGAGACAGGAATGAGGAGGATAACAACTCTGTGTTTGCTAGCTACAGGGAAGGTTTCAGCAAAACAGATTTTGCTGCTTTAGTTTTTCCAGACATGAAATTTGAAAACCAGTGATCAGTGGTTCTTGGAGGCCTCGGAAAATGCAGAGTGGCACTGGACATGGTAACTGCTCTGAAGATGTTTCTTTATGGATGGGCAATGATGGATGATCCAACCACCTACCCAGTGCTAGCTCCCTTTATGAAAGGCATAGTTAATGTGTATATTTCCTGTTGGATTTAGTGAAAAAGAAGATAGAATGCATTGGTACTACAGAGACTTGGCTTGACTCTTGGTCTTCCAATTAGTTAATGATAAGAGTTATCATGCAGACCTAGTGTAAGGACAGAATGAATAATGCACAGAGCCAAGCGACTGATGACACGGCTGTTCAGAACACTCAGCACTGGAACTCAACGTCTGTACCTCACAGCCGTCCCAGTCCTTCAGTGTTTTAGGTAAATGACATGTTTCTTAAAATCCAGCCAGACTGGACACAAAAGTAAGAAAAGCTTGATTTATATTGACTCCCAGTTTCAAGTCTTCTGAGGCTGCTCTAAACGTGGAGGGCGGCCAGGAAGAGTCAAAGGCCGAGGGTCTGAGAACAGCTGATCCTCCAACAGGCTATGTACACTATAGAAGCCGAACTGCTAGTTTTCAACATTCTCCTTCTAGCCTATTAACAGTTTATTTAAAAAGTTTAAAATGTAACTTTTGTCAGAGAAACAGAACCTAAGAGAAAACATTTTATGCTTTATTTTGAGCAGCGGGTTTAAAGGCCTTTAGTTAGAAACCTTTTAAAGAGTTTGTCTGCTCTCTAATCAGCTTCCTGTCATCAGAGCATGCATTAACAAGAACTATAGAAAATAAGACATTACCATACCACTGGCTAAACTACAGGCTTTTGGGACTTTTGTAGGCTTTCCCATTACCTTTTGTTTCCTGGTTCAGAAACCACTTTAGTATCTTACATTGCATTCAGATGTCCTGTTCACAATCTACTCCAATATCCTGTAATTCAACCTTTTAGATCTTGAAAAGCTGCTTCAAGACTTTGTGCTATGGTTCTGACACTTTTGGAGAACAATGGACACTTATTTGTAACATGTAGCAAGATCCACTTGAACCTCTCTAATGTGTAGATTGACATTTCACATTCTAAGAGAGGGCTCCTGGGAAGCAGTGCTGTGCCTTGGCTGTCCCCTGCATCCCACGGGTGGCGTGTCCCATCTCTCAACACTGCTGATCCTAAGAGCTTGGTTACCTGGCTGGCTAAGATGTCTGACAGCTTTCTTCAAACTGCTTGTGATGGGTTTCTTTATAATTAATTAGTAATGGAAGAGTAGAAGTTCTTTTAAACATGAAAATACCTTTTCCTTACTAAATTTTTCCCAGTTTACCCCATTTTGGTTCTTGATTGAGTTATCACCATGGTACCTGCCTATTCCTTTACTTAATATGTAATTAGAATTGTACCATCAAAAGCTGTGCATTTCTCCCATTTTATTTAGTGTTTTTATCCTCATGTATGCATTCATATTTCCAGTGTTATTATTTTCCTGTAAATACTGCTCTAGCTCAGGCTTTGGAAGCTTCTTCATACTGGATCCAAGTTCCTTTGATAAGCCTGTTTATCAGCCGTCCAAATGACACCACTGCATTTTCAGCAGAGCTGGGAAACACAGGAAGAGTGATGTCTGTATATACCTCAACTGAGTTTTCATATTTAACATGTATTCTGGAGCATAGGTTCACACTGATGATACTTATAATTCCAGCTGGCCATAGGCTTCATTCCATCCTGTCCACTAAGAATTTGGAGCACAGTAAAGTTCATTATGGATAGATATAACTAATTTTAAGGTTATATTATTTGTTTGAAGACTGGAAGCCATCAGAAAGCTCTTCCCTCCATCAGACACAGTGCCAAGGAGGGCAAGCAGAGTCTTCATAAATGAGGACCATTCAGCTCCAGGCTCTCTCGGTGTTGGCTATATCTGTTGCACACAGTAGGCTCTTACAACTGTGTCCAGTGAAGTCTTATTATTATGGATCATAAGAACAGGGTGTTAAACAGTTTTTCACGATAAAGAAGTTTTTGTAGCTTTGACCGTGTAGCAAATGGAAATGCCTACAGTTTTAAGAAACTTCTTGTAGAAAACTCTTATGGTCACTATCCTGAGACATTTTAAAATATTAAGAACTGACCATGTGGATAACACTATTTTACATCATTAGGTTGGATTTTATATACAGTTTTTACACTAAAAGCACAAGTATCTTGAAATTAAGGTATGTGCATTCAAAGAGGCCTGACTGACACAGCATCAGTCCTGGGCAGATCACAAGGTGCTGCAAGATGAATATGTATATATAGGGATACTGCCATATCACACTTTCTTTCCCACGGTAAAATGTAAAGACAACAGCATTTCATTGTCTTGACATTGTGTTTATTTTCAATAATGAACACATTGCAGTTATTTATAATAAAATCTTTCCTACAATCAGTCCTTGAGCTTGCCTGCAATAGAGACTGTGTTCTGATAGAATAGTCTTTTAATGGCCGTGAGTTAGAAGTTCAGTAGTATATTCTACTTCCTAGGGTACGCTGGGCCTCAGCCTCTCATCCGTTCCTGTCAGTATGATGTGCAAGTCTCTTGCACAGGCTACAGTCACTGACCATTCCCATGTGGGTTTCTGCTTCATGTACCATTTTCACGTAGCTAACTGGCATAGGGAGCATGGCTTCCTGCCCAGGAGTGCTGAAGTGTCTTCCCTTCACTGGCCTTTGCATTGATAAGAAACTAGAAATCCAGAAAATTTCACTGAGCAACTGGCTTTCTCCAGTTCCCGTGGACACTTCTGCATCTTCTTAACCTTATCAGCAAGGCACACAGATCTCTTTACACCACAGTGTGTTCGAATCATGTCCTCTTGAAGTTAGGGTGATCTGAGACCTGCTGTAAGTAAAGAACACTCAGACAGCACAACAGGCAGCTCTGATCAAGGAAAAGAGCCTGCCAGCAGCAATGCTTGCTCGGCAGGGTAGATGCTACTCTGTAAAGCTAGCTCCTTTTGTGGTGACTCAAATTGTTGATGTTTCAGAAACAGGGTGATTAGGTCAGCCACATCCAAACTGACAGACTAACATTTCAAATTTCAGTCATAAGAATAATTTTACAGAGCTCCCAGTCAATTCAAGGATAGGACTCTTAATGCATCTGAAGCCTCATTGCCTAAACTTTATTTAGTAATAACCAACTGAATTAATCACAAGATGTGACCAGCCTTGTATTTAGAATTAGGAAGGCTTTGCTAAGGATTATGCCAGTCCTATGTTGAGAAGTCTGGGCTGCCCTGGATCAGTGGGTGGTGCTCACATCTGCTCTGCACCTCCATCACACAGATGCCAGAACTCTTGTCAAGGCAAAGCAGGTGCTGTAATAAGCGGTGCACGCACTGCCATGGGTTAGGCTGCCAGTGCCTGGCGGTGACACTGATATTCCATGTAGCCACACTGTCTGTCACATGGACTCTGAACTGTATTTTAATGTGTTTTTGGCTCTCAGTTGGGCAAGGCTGTCTAAAGCATAGTGGAATACACACAAATCTTTAATTTTTGAAATTAAGTGAGGTGAAGTCCAGCAACTTTATATACATTAGAAATATAATTTATTACATAACTGGGGAATTACTTTGTTTCTAGAAATTTTAAGTAATTTTTCAGTGCTTGAGAATATTATCTATAACATGGTGCATACTAACAGTGGGTCAATAATAGTTATATAGAATGAATGTAAACGCTCTACATCCTGTGACTTAAGTATCAATTGACTGGAGTATATATATTTTTAGGTAGCTTATATCTACAAATGAAAAATTATTGATAATTTTTCTCTAGGCTGCCTTTGCTAATTTCATGTATCCATATTTGTAGTATGTTTGCTTCAGTCTTACTGTATAACTGAGGAAACCTCAGGAAGAGGATGTGCAACTGTACAGCTGTCCACACCTCTCCTTCCCTACCTCCTTCACTGTCTTTGTTACCTTGGTATTAGTCAAGGTTCTCATATGAGGATTAGAGTGGCTAACAGGCTATGGCCCAGCTGGTCCAGCTGTCTACTAACAAAAAGTTCAAGAATCCAGTAGTTGTTCAGTTCATGAGGCTGGGTGTCTCAGCTGGTCTTCAGTATATGGTGAAATCCCAAAGTAGGCTCTAATGCTAGCGAAGGAATTTGCTCTCCATTGAGAGTGAGAACAGGCAGGCAGAGAGCAAACTCTTCTTTCTTCCATGTCCTCTACACAGGCTGCCATCCGGTGTGGGAAAGATTAAAGGTAAATCTTCCCAAAAGATCTGGATTAAAAGTGTTTCTTCTTGCTTCAAATGATTTAATTAAGGAAAAAAAAATCTCTCAAAGGAGTATTCAGCTGCCTGGGTTTTAGTTAATTCCAGATGTAGTCAAGGTGACAACAAGAATAGCCACCACAATCTTCAGACCTCTTCTTGTACTTTATGTAGAGGAGGTTCCTTTATCTGACAATGCCCTTAGCTCCTAAGTTACTTTCTCTGGACCTAGAGCCCTGTGCTAACAATGGTCGGTATTTAAGACACGAGCTACACCCTGCTGGCCTCCAGAATGGTTTCTAAGAGGCAGCTGTCTCTCAGTCTGGGCTCTCTCTACAGCCACAGTCCCAAGTATTTGTCTCTGACACTGTTCCTGTCTTGAATTTTTGTAAGTTTGACTTTGATGTTTTGTGGTATAGGCTTCTCTGGGCTTATTCTATTCAGGGTACAGCTTTATATCTTTCGCCAAATATTAGAACATCTGAGCCATTTCTTTGAACATTTTTCCAGTCCTGCCCTCTTTCTCCTCTTTTGCTGGAGAGCTGATGCCATTAACATCAAATCTAAAGGCACACAGATGCTCTCTCTGCTTCTTCTCTCTGCTTTCCAGAAAGCTGAGCTATTTGTCCTACCTACAGTTTCCTCTACGTTTCCTGCTCTTCCTTCAGCTACTTTTTCTTGTGTTCCAGTTGTCGTGTTTTCAATTATAACCTTTCATTTAGTGTTTCTTTCTATCCTCCCTGCTTTGACTGGGTGGGGCTGTCTGGGTTTGGTTTCTAGCCATGTTCACAACTGTTGATTATTACTATGCTGGCTTAAATTCCTGGTCACAAAGTCTAACACCATTGCCACTAAGTTCTGGGTGTCTACTGCTTTTCTATTTGAATTCAAAGTTCCTCCTTAATGGTCACAAGTCATTTTTAAAGGAAACATGGATGCCTTCAGTTTTAAGGAGACAGACAGAAGCTCTTATTTAAGCAAGCAGCAGAGCAGCAAAAAGAAATGCCTTCCAGAACCCTCACTCAGTATCTGTTCCCCAATGGGAAGAAGGCTGTTCAGAAGAGGGCTGATCCTTACTGCAAAGCAGGGATGAAGTCAGGCTTTTCTGCACTAGGCTGGGCAGAAAGGCTTCATTCCTGTCTCCAAGAGGCTTCTTTCTACTGAAAGCTTGTTTGAGTGAATGCTCTTGTAATTTTGACTCTCCAGGAGGCTGCTCTGCCCTACTCAGCAGGAGGGTGGAAAGCTTTGTAGCCACTTGCTCTTGCCTCCCACACTGTGGGAGGGGATTGAAAGGCCCCTCTTCGCTGAGAATAGAAGACAGAGCTTCCTACTGAGGCAACTGTAGCTTTCTCTGTAGTATTTAGCTACAGTTGAACAGTTACTGTCTACAGTTTGCTGTCTCCCGAAGCTCTTGCTTTCCTGAATGTAGGCTGAGGACAGTTTGAGCCATTGCCTTATGCCCACACCTGCTGAGGTTCTGGATGCTGACTTCCCTAGAATATAGTCTCCTCTGGGAGAGAGAAACAGTAAACAGAGAACCCAGGGACTCTGCTGCCCTGTCATCATCTGGCTTCTTTTGTATGTAACACACACACACACACACACACACAAATGCAAACACATATGCACATAGACACTAGTCCTTAGTAGGAGGAACAGGGAAAATATCTATTCCATTCTTCTAGATGCAGAGGTCTCTATAGTTTTTAAAAATATAATTGATAAGACATTGAATAATTATCTTACTTTACTAGGTCTGAGGTATTTTATGAATGGGCTAAAATATTTGATATTTTTAAGTGGCTGCATTCTATTCATGTTTTAAGGAAAGATAAGCACTGCCCAGGGGGATTGTATATAGCTCATATTGTGTAAGTGTGTTACAAGAGTCACACAGAATGTCACATAATTAAAGATGAATACAGCAATTTAAACAATGTCCAAACAATGCTATATAAAAACGACAAAGAACTAAAGCTTTCAAAATGAAAAGCAAAGAAAGGCAAATGTATTTTTCTTGAGGTCAATGATAAGTCAGAATTTCAAAGGAAAATGTCCTAAGGTATTGACCTTTGAGCACATAGTGTGTATTGGGCATCAGTGGAGAGATATGGCTCTCAGTACATCATAGTCCCTACCTTTCACAAGTTGTTTAGTGGAACAGACGATCAATAATTCAATCCTAAAGCAGCTATGGCCACTGGCAGGTGGTCCACATCCACTGGTTGAGGGCGTTCAGGTTTAAGAGTAAGTGACAGAAAAGGAAAAGGAGGTGCTGCTGGCAGAGGCAGCAGGACACTGGAGGGTCAGAGGAAGAGAAGGAAGGTCAAGAGTGCTACGTGGTTCAGTAGGGAGGGGCCGTTGCAAGGTGCTGGGCTCTGCACTCAAATCCATAGGCAACCAGGAGCTGCAGGGTGAGTTCTGATCTCTTCTAGGAAGATACCCAAGCCCAGGGCAACAAGGCCCCACACAAAACAAGGCTCTCCTGTTTTTAGGTTTCAGCCATGTTCATAGTTGTTAAGGCATTTTTACCAAAGGGGCTACATCAGTGTCATTTTAGTGCAGTTGTCTTTGATCTCTGAGTGGCTATGATCTTTTTGGGACAGTGAGAACTGATAAACGGGAAAATGTCATCGACTCTATATGTCTACTTCTGACTTCATTCTGTAAATGTAAAAAACACTCCATTTCCACCAGATAATTTTTCATGGGATAAGTTAATAACAAATACAAGCAATTAAACAAAGAATAAAAATACAAAACCAAAAAAACCCCCAAAAAACAAAAACCAAATCAAAAACACCAAACCACCCCTCACCCCCTCCAAAATCCCCTAATCACCAGCAGCCAGGGTCACGTTAATAACAAATAGGAAATCATAAACTGGTCTCATATCCATTTTTGATAACATTATTCCAATATGGATGGGAAAACTGGTTAACTCTAGTATAACTGGGTATTTAACATGATTTTCTATTATATTTATTTTTGAAGACACAGATGGATCACAAAATAGTTGAATGAATGTATTAAAAAGTAGTGTCAGGGCTGGGCCGGGCCGGAAACTCAGTCCAGACACTGGCCCTCATGCATGGTGCTGCAGGTTCAGTTCCCTTCACTGTTAAACAGGCACTCTCACTGCCTAGCAACTACCGACTTGACACAGCTTCACAAAAAGCAGTCTATAGAAGAACGCTAGAGCCAGGCCCCAGCTCTATCCTTGGTCTCCTTCAGCAAATATGCTGGAAGACATGAGGGAACTGGCCATGGCGAATGGCAGGCTCAGGAAAGCACAGGGGCTAAGACGGTTCAGAAGTAAACAGCGTGCAATGACGGGGACCCCGTTTCAGCCCCTCAGCTCCCACGTACGAGCTGGATGCCGGGGCAGATCTGCATCTAATCCCTGTACACTACAGGCAAGGAGAAGCAGGCACACTGGAAGGTCCCTAGCTCCCTGGTCTGCCGGCCCACTCCACCAGCAAGCTCTAGTTTTGGTGAGACCCTGTCCCAAATGACAGGGTGGGGAGAGTAAAGGAAGATACCAGATACCCATTTCTGTCTTCCACATGCATGCTACACACTTGTGTGAGTGTCTGCACATACATGTGCACAGATGCATGATCATATACATGAAAAACAAAAAAACAAAGCGATGTAACTTTGACTTCAACCAGATTGAGGGTAATGAACACCCACCGCTCATTTTCTTCAAATGTCAGGAACAGATGGGCATGGGCTCACCCCAAGCTTCTGTCTCTGACTCCAGACCCCATCTTTCAAAACTTCCTATAAGCGCTCACCCTGAAAACCCACTGGGAACTCTGCACTTCTTGCAGTCTCTATTCCCCCCTCCTGACTGAACTATGGCTCACGCTCCGTCTCTACACTGCTGCCTTCTTTCCACTTTCAGACAAGTGAAAGCACTATCCTGTTTTCCCGCACCTCCCTCTGCAAATAAAAACCAAAGTGCTCCTAACAGTTTTAAGATCTTTGCATGTTATGGAATGTCATCATCACTCAGGCTTTACTGCCTTTAATCTCTTTCTGCTTCCTAGCCTCCGGCTGTTCCTTTCACAACAGGCTAAAGATTACAGTGAAACCCCACGGCTATCATGCATTGCTGATATGAAGTCACAGAAAGATTCTTTACTATTATGTTATTTCCCAAATGCCACATCCCTGGTCTAATTATAAGAAAAATCAGACTCAAACCAAGGATTCTCTACAAGATACTTGATGACACTGACAGTCATGGGAAGAAAGGGATGGCTGAGATGCTTGTCTACAACAGAGGAGAAGAAGGGACACAGAAACTATATGCGAGGTGACACATAGAAGGAGCCTGGGAACATTAGTAAAAACTCAGTCTAGAGGTAAGTGAAACTTATGTTTCAGGAGTGTGACGGTCCTCTAGTCTGAAGTCTGTAATTTTCAATTAGTCAGCCATGCACACCTAATCTTCCTGATATATGGGGAATACTGTAAACCAGTTTACTAGTGTATTTGTTTTGCAATATTGGGAACTGAATCTAGGACCTCACACACTCCAGGCAAGTCCCTTAACATTATGCCCAGCACTTTACTATATTGTATTCAGAAAACTTGGAAGATTACTTTACTCACCACTCATTCGAATATCTATTTGTCTACAGATTCATTAAGTGTACAACTGTATCGTTTGTAAAGGAGAGCTTTTCCCTCTCAAATCTCCACTTCTCCTGATTGACTTTCTAGTCTTCTGAAGTGGGAACAACTCAACCAACGACTGAGTAATGACAACAGACATCCTTAAGTTGCTTCTGGTCACAGAGATGCGTTCTTGTCCCTAAGGAAGTGCTCACTATTCCCACGCTGCTTACGTTTATGAAATCCAGTAAATTTTACTAAATGTATTCCTTTTTCTTGAGATAGTATTTCAATATATACACACACCATTTTTTCTCATTTTGAACATCTGTAAAATTATTCAATTTTAATGCACATCTGCACATTTTATTGTATAGCTAATATTTAGTCTAGGATTTTGGCATCTGTATTTGGACTGAGTATTTTATTTGGTTCTAGATATGGTAGTATATGTAATAAAGTGAGTCACTGTCATTCTCATACTTGATGTCAAAAAACTTTCCTAAGACTAGAATGTTGATGACCCTGGATGTTTAGAAGAACTCACTGAGGCCATGTCTATCAATGACACTATAGGTTCCATGCAGGAAGCACATACTAATATATAGAAAACCTTACTGTTATTTGAGTCTGTACACTTTAATGCACACACAGGCGCATGTCAGGATGTTTGCATCAGAATACAGAACAGTTTTATCATTGTCCCATGTCCTCAAGGCTAGTCAACTATTATCATACTCTCTCCCAGGTCCTCAAAACAACAGTTTGTTATTTATTAAAAGGTTTCCCTATTAGAAATGTGAAATTCAATTATTACAAAATGTAACCTTGGAAACAGACTTCTTCCATTCAGTACAATGCTCTTGATATCTGTCTAACATGCTGCCTGTGCCAATAGTTTGATCTTTATTATAGTGTAATGTTCTGGGCCACACAGCAGTTTCCTTACCTTCCACCTGGGAAGGATGGTGGGTTTCTGATATT
Organism: Grammomys surdaster; assembly: GCF_004785775.1. Classification (NCBI taxonomy): domain Eukaryota; kingdom Metazoa; phylum Chordata; class Mammalia; order Rodentia; family Muridae; genus Grammomys; species Grammomys surdaster. The sequence goes on along the minus strand of NW_021604747.1, from coordinate 2,010,270 downwards.
TCATTTAGATGTCACCCTGACTTTCTGTGGAAGATGCGTTGGTATGCTGCTGAGCACTGTGGGGTGGTTTCCTCGGCTGGCCAATTTTCTACCTAAATGACACAGCCCTGTTGAGAGCTCCATGTTGGAGGCCCCTGTGTTATTGTATTGCTGTTTCTTCCTTCAGGTCTATTCTTCACTTGAGATATTTGTTAATGTATTTTCAAAGTTTTAAAAATACTTTATTTATTTAGTGAGTGTGCATTTGCACATGTGCCACAGTTTGTGTGGAAATTAGAAGACAACTTCTGGAGTTGGTCGGTCCTGTGGCTTGGTCTTAGGGTCAGGCCATCTTGCTGACCATGCCAGCATATTTTCGAAAATGTGCTCTCTCATTAAGTGGTGACTCTGTCTGTAGTGACAGTGTCTCATTCACATTCTCTAGTTCTCAGCAACACTCTTTGAGCCTGTGTCCTCAGAGCTCAGAGGAGTCTTTTGTAGTTGGAATAAAAAGTCAGTATAGTTACCCTGTGACTTCTGATCAGAGTTGAACCCAGGCACATGGAATCACAGATAGATCATGTAGTTCCCTTGACCACTTCTGTGGTTCCTTTGTTCCTGCTGTCTGTTGTTTGTTGTTTTCATCCTGACAGTATTTTCATTTTTTTGTTTCATGTATCTTCTATAATTTTTTTCTTTGTGAGTACCATATTTCTTACAGTGTTTGGGGAAAAATTTATGTCTTTGTTTGTAAAGGATAGCTTTGCTGGGTATAATATCTTGGTTGGTAGTGCTTCTCTTTCAGCGCCTGCGGCATATTATCACATTTTATTCTTGCCTTTTAAAAAAGTTTCTGCTTAGAAATTTTACAAGTAGTTTCCATTATGTGTAGTGAGTCATTTTTCTTTTGGAGCCTTCAGAATTCTTGTGTTTGGCTTCTGTTTTGACAGCCAGGTCTCTTGGCAGTGTGCTCTGTTCACTGAGGGGCAAATGCAGCAGGCTGTGTATATTCTTCCCTGTCTTGAATCATACCTGGTCTGTACTTGGATGAGTCATCAGCTCTGAAAAACTCTTGGCTTTTCCTGCTTCAGATGTTACTGTTGTATATTCTCTAATTACCCAGAATTCACAAATATATCAGACTACAGTGTCTCCTAACCTGTTCCATATACATCTGTTTAAATTTCACTTTGTGTGTAATTTTCACTATCTTACATATTCTTTAGGTCTGTTTAACTTGCTGTTAAATTCATTTTGGGTTATTACCACTTAATTATTGTAATTTTGGAAATTATATTATTTTTAATGTACTTCATTTACTATATTTGATTTTAGATAATTTTGCACATGTATATAATACACACACACACACACACACACACACCCACAAAATCCCTCTTCTCATTTCTGTCTACTCATTCTATTCTGTGGTCACTGAGATCAACCAGGGCCAACTGTATGGCCATAGTTTTGGAGCTAATAATTTATTTTATTCGTAGTTAATTTCCAAATTGTTTTTTCTTTAAACAAAACAGAACATTTTATAATCAGAATAGTGTGAGTTAGATTTTGTTTCTTTTCTTTTTGTTCTTTCCGGTGTTCCTGACTGCTTACTAAATTACTGGGAGATTTCTGTAGCATTAGGATGAAGGGTGTGCTTAAAAGCTACAGATGCTTGTAATATACTTTAAATTCAAACATGGCTCAAGATGCTTTCGGTTACAACCCAGCAATGTAAACTGGGGCTTGAATGCATGCACAGGAGCGAGCATGAAAGCCACTTCTCAGAGTCCTGCACTTCCCAGATGCCTAGCCTACCCAACTTTAACTTAACTTTGGTGGGCACACAGACAGTTCGAGTGCTTGTTGTCAGTTCATGGTTATACTAAATACACTCACATAACACATATTTATTTCAGATGTTTGCGTATGGGATTATTTTATTACATTATCATCTATCACTTTATAAATCAATTGTTAATTTGCATATTCCCATATGAAATTAAGGTAGATACAAGCACATGATAACATGCTTCAACAATATGAGGCAAGTTCAGCCAGTTTACAAACTTCTATTAAATTCCATGTATTTTAGGTACTCTGCAAACTGTCAAAACAACATTATTCCGATTCAAAATCTACTTTAAAAATAAGTAAGACATCTAATATTGGCTAATATACAAGTAATTTTACTGTTTACTTGAAGCTTTTACCCAATTTGTCTTTCGTTTAATACAAAGTACAGAGTAGAAGACTTGAAAAGGAGCTCCACTCACCGTCGTCTTGCCAGCAGCTCTTGGCCCCGCCCCCCCTGTCACTGCCTCCTGGTAACACTGTCTGGTCTGCTGGCAGCTCATCGTCTGGTACACCTCCTTCACAGTCAGCCGCATCTGTGATACTTTCTTCTTCCACAATATGGAGTTTGTCTTCATCGTCGGAATCTGAATTTGCTTCTACCACAGTATTATAATTTGTAACTGCAATACAAAGGAATGGATAGTTAACATACAAATTAACTTAAAAACAGATGTAATATTTATAAGACCATGACTGGTAAGCAACTCACTTGGTAACACATCTAGATCCAGATGGTCACAGTGACAAATATCAGTGTCCACACTTATTGAAAATTCACATAATGTATAAATGCTTTGCAAATACTAATGCATTTAATTCTTACAATTTTAAAAATCAGGCGTATAACACAGAGCTCTCCAGCTACTGCTTATATTCCAATTCTACATGTAAGAAAGCCAGTTAGAGAGAAGGCAATGTTTCTGGCATGCAGCCAGCCAGTCACGGAACCAGGATTGGGAACCCAACAGTCTATCCATGTTCTGTGCTCTCAAATTATGTTACACATACTCTTCATCTGTACTGAGCTCATTGTGAACAATGGTGCCATGGACAATTCAGCTTCAAGTCTTCACAGGGGCTATCTTTCCTAATAAAAATACATCATCATCAAAGTTACTCCAAGAAAAGGACCGCTAAACTTCATATTAATCCCACAGTGACTTTGGAAAGTATCAACTAATTTGGTCAAATTTTTATGTTATAAAATATCTAATGAATTTTAATGAATTTAATAACAGGATTATGCACAGTTGTTTTGGACAGTTTCCATACTTTGTAAAGCCTGTGAGATATAGCTGACAATGAGACATTTTAAACAATCTAGTACAAGTGAGGTTCTCCTTTGACGTACACAAGAATCATGCTGACAGGGTCAAGTCACTGAAAGACCTGTTTCAACTATTTGCACAAAGGTCACTATTTGCCACATTTGAGAGGAAGGGAAGGAAAGATGCTCAGTCCATAATTCTTCCGAATTACTGCCCATTATTGAATCATTGACTCTTAGTCAGCTAGCCATGATTAAGAGTAACCAACTACCCAAATATTTAGATGATAGGCAGCCATAACCCTCTCCCCACATAAGCACACGTGCGAACTTGTGGTTGTGTGCCTCCCACACCATACCCAATCATCCAGATGTACAGACTTCACTGATAACATGAAGATAAAACTGAAAGTGTAGTTAGGGGATTAAAGGTGAGAGAAAATTAGCAAAACTCCCAGAATTGCTTTGTAGGCTGTGGGAAGATCCAGTGTTCACAAAGTACTTAAGGTACCCTGCACTCATATCAGGGATTTTTCACATTGTGAATACAAAGAAATAATTGTTATGTTAATATTTTAGCATAAATACATTTATCTAGATCTTTTCCTAAGAGCAAATTTTTTTCTCATTATAAAATTCATGTTCATCTTATTAAAACTCAAAATAAGGAAAAGCACCCATTTCTCCTCAACATACACTATAACGGTTAAAAAAAAAACCAAGTACATTGCTTCAATGCACTAGGCAAACACGATACTGATTGCTATCACATTCTAGTCAACCATAATAGAGATCTTATATTGCTTGTGCCTGATGTCTACTATAAAAACATACACACAGCATCATATTCTACTGTTTGGCCACTTTATAGTGTGTGGTTGAAAATTTTCCATGTATATGTACCTGAAAACTCAATTTTCCCCTGGTGCTGGCCAGATAGCATCTCACTATGTAGGTACAGTTTTTCCCCTAGTTTTTGAGAAAATTTGTTTCCAGTGGTTAACATCAAAATAATGCTTCTTTGCTGATATGGTTTGGCTATGAACCATCCCGCAAAGGCTTGTGTACTGAAAGGCTGGACATTGGTGGCATTCATGTGAAGCCCTGGATATGGCTGGAGGGGGTGGGTCATTCCTGATGGCTCCTTGTGCTCTTGGCTTCCTGTACACCAGGAAGGGTAGAACACTGCAGCATGCTCCTGCTGCTGGACTGTTTGCCTAGATCCACAAGGCCAACCAGTGACAGAGTGTTCCACTGAGTCACACACTTTCCTCCTTAGTTGTTTTTGTCAGGGATGTGGCCAAATCGACATGAGAGCACACGGCACATGGGCCCTCTCTGTGACAGACTTATCACCGTTTGTGGGGCAGGAGTAAACTGCTTGGTAGACAGTGTCTATAAGTCACTCTTCAAAGTGACTTTTTAACCACTGCTGAGATATTACCTGAGAAAGTCTATTCGATATATCAGTAAGAAAAAATTCTCTTTAGTATAGATGGAAGCATGGCGGAACTCTGTGAGAAGCCAAAGCAGATAGCTGGGCCAGACTCTATACCACATCCAAGTCTAGACAAGCTGAGGGAACAGTATGGGAAGGCAGAAAGGTGATTCTCAAAACTGGCCTCACGATGGGCCCCTAGTCAACAGCGGGTGCTGCCATGTGTGTGCATGTGCAGATGGGGGCTTTGCAAGTGACAGACAGGCTGTTGACGTTCAGTGTGACCTTCAAGGCTTCCTTATCAGTAACCTTCACCATGCTTGAACGAGGCATTTCATAGCTAGCCAACCAGTTCTCAATTCCAATAACCCCTGGCTACTCTGGAGAGCTGGGCTGACTTGTGCACAAGGAGAGCACACACACTGACAACTCCATTTCCTGCTACTTGTTGAAGGGAAGTGCTGGCACGTTTGGGGGATTCCAAAATGGTCACTGAGCCATCGTGGTGCTGTTCTTACTTTTGATAAAGTTGATAAAGTAGCACTGTAATTTAACATTATCATAATTACTGTTGTTAGCTATGGGTGGTTTGGCCAACTTTTGATTATATATTTAATGCATTATAAACAGAGTGCTTTACATTTAGAAGTTTCCTCTAAAGTTGGCTTTAGGGCCCAAGTGCATTATATTTTAACATTTGTTTTCATAGCTTGTATTTTGCAGACTCCCTATTGACCTACACTGCAGGGTGTTCCAAAGATCATCTATCACTTTCTATGGCTTTCCTGTTCCCCATTATAATCTGCCATTGTGATATGAAAGATAAGCTGAACAGCCAAAACATAAAAACAACATACATGTAAAATTACAGAGCATATTTTGATATGTAGCATAAAACTAGAAAAACACCTAAATCTTTTGTCTCAGGCACTCAAGCAAGAGAAATCAAGTTTCCCCATTTTCTGGATCTGTCCGTTTAGAGCGTGGGGGCTTGTACAGAGCATTGCTTTAAAGCACCACTGAAGTACACAGACTAACGCAGGCCCCATCAGAGTCCAGAGACCAAGAGGAGAGCCCAGCATTTCAGTCTTCTGCACCTTGAATCTCAAAATCTTTGACTAAAGCAATAGACAGCTTGGTGAAAGGAGCACTTCTTTTACACTTCTGTGTGACATATCACAGCCTTACTTCATGAACTGTGCTAAATGTGGGGTCTCAAAAGATCTGATAGCAGTAAAGCGTTCTTAACCGAGAGCACTCCCAAATGTGCTTTACAGTAGAACGCAGAGTGAGTCCGAGGTGCTATGGGAGGTCTGTGCACGTGCTGCAGCACGGCCCTCACCACAGCGTTGGTCCTAGGCATACAACAGCAGGCACGGATTGCACCTGAAGAACCTCAGCTCAACTCTGGGACTGATGAGCACTCAGACTAGTGTTTTAGCTGTATCACAATGTTTCTTGCTCACACAGAAACAAAATACTATTATTCCTCAGCACGTAAGTATCAATCTGGTATTATCTTTGTGTTGTGCTGTGCTATTTGATTTTTAAAACTGCCATTTGAGTTACTGATTTGAGTTCATGATATAAATGGTAAATGGTCTTTGTCTTGAGATAGGACAGAGTTCCCAATGGTTTTTGAAAGAGCTGCAAATGTACTTCTACTGTTTTATGCCATAGAACCAAGCTCAAGGCTCAGATTTCATGTGAAAAGAATCAAGACCATCAAGCTCATTAGTAAGTTAGTCTTTAGTAAGTTAGAGAACTATATGTATGCCAAAGAATTATTTTTAAATACATCCTTTGTGATTCGTCTTCTGAAAGTCCTCCATTTGCATACCTAATGTGGTGGCTTGAACACAATGTTCCTCATAGGCTCAGGCATGGAATATTTGGTTCCTGGTTGGCAGCACTGTTTGGAAAGCTTATGGTGAGGTACAGCCTTGCTGGAGGAAGTATTTCCTTGTGTACTGGAGTGTAAAGTTTTGTGCCACTTCCTGTTTTCTGTCTCTGCTTGTAATAAGAGACATGAGCCCTCAGCTTCCTGCTCCAGCCGCCATGCCTACCTGCAGCCACGCGTTCCACCATTGTGGACTGACATCTCTCTGGAACTGGAACTGCAAATGATATCTTCCTTCTTTAAGTTGCCTTTGGCTTTCATGTTTTATCACAGCAACAGAAAAGTAGGCAAATTACCTACTTTCTATGGTTATATACTAGGGTCATGTATAAATATCCTGAGTAAAAAGGGTCACGAATGGAATCCTTTATGAAGTCTTTGCGTACAGGTATAGTAAGTCAATACAAATATACCACATGTATGATCCAGTTACAGCAATGAGTGTGTCCATGCCCTCAAGTGTTATTGCCTCTATCTGTTGAGAACCTTATAATGCATCCCTAAATTAATCTGAAATATACTGTGGTAGACTAGGGCTGGCTTACTGGGCGATACAGGTACTTCCTCCCCTTTAAGCATATTTTGGACCCTAGTTCACCATTGTGAGAGGTATATTCTCAGTTCCAGGTGATCATCCTGGTTCTGAATTTAATTATAACAATGGATATTAAGTAAGCAAAGGTGCTCGCTTCGGCAGCACATATACTAAAATTGGAACAATACAGAGAAGATTAGCATGGCCCCTGTGCAAGGATGACATGTAGATTCGTGAAGCATTCCATACTAAAAAAAAAAATAAAATAAAGAAAGCAAGGATAAAAGAAAAGACAGTTTTTCAAAGTTTTAAACTGGAGAGATGATTCAGTGGTTAAAAGTACTGCCTGCTTTTCCAGAGGACCTGGGTTAGACTCCTAGCACGCACATGATGACTTAAAACTGTCCAAAACAGGAACTGGGGATCCAAAACCCTCTCCTAGACACCCTGAACATTGCACACACATAGTGAACAGACATATATATGTAGGCAAAACATCTACATTAAAGTAATAAAATAAAAACCATCCAATATGACTTACAATATATAGCATGGCTTTTAGTATGAAATGGAAAATGTCTAATTCTTTTTTATTATTACCACACGCTTAACGACCACTGGCTTACAGATAGTCCTTGGTGGCATTAAAGAACCCTGTGTTTGCTGTGGCTAGCCCCTTACCCTCCTCTCTGAATCTTCAGTGCAACCACAAGAAGCAGGCACGCTGCATTATCTATGTCTACCAATGTTTAGAGAACACGGGAGATCTGCACAAGGGTCCGCAGTTCTGCAGTGCAGAGCTAGACTCAAACATTGCAGTCTTTACCATGTGCAAAGCCTCTTGACTGAAGACCACTGCAGAGTGATTACTGTTAAACACATTGTGTCTCCTTTGCCCTAGGGCTCCTCAGTTACACACTGAACAACTGGCCATGGAAACATTTTCAAATGACAAAAGAATTTAACCGCAAGATTTCACAATAACAGTATACTATTGAGTAATATCATCATTGATAAAGTCAATAATCCTTTCAAATGTTCCTAAATTATTTAATTTATTGAACATGGCATTGTATTAGCTAAACCAATTAAAATTCTCTATAAATCCCCTTTCCTTAAGTGATATAGTGATATATGGTGATAATGAAAACGCTCAATAGATTCCACACATAGGTTTCAGAATGAAGGAGGTAACTGCAGCCTTGGTCACAGTACAGTCATCTCTGTGTTTCAGAAACAGAGCATCTCACCGGAATGGTTCACTGTGGATGGCAACAGCACTTAACCCACAGAGGAAGACACTAGGGAGGTAGGAGTGAAAAGATCGACTTTGTAGTTTTTGTCAGATGATATATGAAACAAGCTAAGGGCACGTTTTAACATATGCTTTGGTCTGCAAAAGCTTTCCTTTCTAGAGGTTCTTCATTACGTGAGGATATTCATTTGTGTTTAACTACATCATATCCATTCCTATCAGGCCCCTTAAAGTACTCATCTACATAATGTTGCGAGTAGTTTTAAAAACTATGCTACCGTTTTTTCCTGGGAGCTGTGACCGCACTACCAGCCCCTAGGCTCTCTCTTGTTCCTTCCAGGATCAGCAGTGTTAACCCGCCCACTCCCAGGACCTTTGAATCCGCGGATAAAGGATACGTAGACAGTTTTGTTATTTCAGAACATGCCGGCTAGCACAATGCTGGGCACAGAGTCTCCTGCCTGAAAGGCGTGTCCTCATCAATTACTATCTCTATCTCTCCTCCTGCCCTAAGCTTATCAGCTAGCCCCGCCCCCAACCTCCTCGGCCTCTGCTGCAGGCCCTCACTGCCCCAGGCCTTGTATGACTGCTGCTTTCTTCTCATTCCAAAGCATTGCAGAACAAGCCTCCTCTCTTCCCCTGCATCTGTCTCTATCTTCTCGGACCCAGAAGCCCCACCTGTACCTTTTGCCCAACAACTGGCTCCTGGCCTCCAGTATTGACAAAAAGTCTCAGAGTCAAACTCAAGTTGTTTAACATTGAGAGAGTTTATAGAAAGGATGACATGGTTTTGGATGACATTACAACTAGAATCTAAACATAATCCAAGGATAAAAATCGTAACTCTGTTAGGAAACATGGTAAAGTACTTTGTCTAATTGACAAACTGATAGACCAGATGCCATTTATACCTCATACTGTATAATTTACTTAGTTTTTATGGTTTTCTTCAATTTATATCTAGGAGAAGAGTTATTTATTCATTTACTTACTTATTTATTTATTTGACAGAAAAGGTGGGGGTATAAGGGGAGGTGCTGATATTTGGTCTAGTTTCCTAACTGGGTCTTGATTTTGTCAATGAAGAAGGCCAGGAGCCAATTTCTGGGTGAAAGGTACAGGTGGGACTTTGAGGTTTCAGGAGTAAAAGGCAAATGCAGGGAAAGAGATGGTATTTTTCTGCCATGCTTAGGCAGGAGCAATCCCATAGCAATTAGGATCTCGGGGCAGCCAGAGCCTGCTGCTCCACTATGGGTGGGCTGCCAGAGATGTCTGACAGGGCGAATTGGGACAAGCCATTATGCTTAGGGTGGAAAGAGAGACAGAGATAAAAAATTGTTAAGGGCACATATTTCCAGGCGGGAGTTATTTGCACCCAGCAATTGTGTTAGCAGGCGAGTCCTAAAGTCATAAAGCTGAGTGTGTGTTTTTTATCGGAGGATTCAAAGGTCTTGGGTGGAGCTAGTAATGCGACCCCTTCAGGAGCAAAGGTGGGTAGGAAAGAGAAGCCAGGTCAGTGCTGGTGTCTTGACGGAGCTAAGCCTGGAGAAACAAAACGGAGCCAGGAGGGGCTGGCAGTGTGGTCACAGCTCCCTGGCTAAGGTGGTAGTTTGATTTTAAAACTATATGCAACAGCATAGGAGAAAGATGAAATCTTACTTAGGAAGGTCTACTGATCTTTACAAATAAAGATTGCATCTAACTGTACTCAATGGGCTAATGTATGGTCATGAGATAAGACATGAGGAAGAGCTCAGGGATGCTTTTCTTGTATTAGAATGATGCTGAGAACAATATAAAGTTAGGTGTGTATACTATGAGGAGAAAGGTATAGAAATTGAATGTGAATTTCTATTAGTAGGAATGAACATAACATTTATACAGATATGACACATATACACATACACAGGGATGTGCACATGTGTGCACATGTGTGTATGTCTGATCTTATAAAGATGGTACCTAGGATTCTGCCTTCTGTAAATAGGCACAGACTCATTTGTAGATTCAATTTGAGGCCACACTTTTCTCAGTGAAGAAACTAGACAATATAAGTAAATGTTATTAGTAATTCCAGAAAAAAGGGATGGAGGTGCCCCCACCAAATAGATAAATACACAGAAAGAAAAGGAGAGACCATCTGAAAAATCACAAGTTAGGCAAAGTTCTGCACAACAGTATTCTAGGAAAGAGAAGGACATACCTACTATACTTGGTGCACATTGAAAATGCGACTTGACCTGGCTTTTAACCTCAATGACAGACAGCATTAATTTATTATCTACATGCATTTCATTATATGAGGTAATAGTATGCATACTTCATGTCAGATACAGGTAACATACAGTGCACAAGGTCTATAATTACTTAAGCTTAAAAATAAAATCAGGCATCAAACTAGTTGTAGATCACCCAAGTGTCAATCAATCATATCAGGTTTGATAACGGCAGTGCTTTGGAAACTCGGGGAGTGATATTTCATCACTCTGTAGATACTGTCCTTAGTCAAAGGTATATATATACTCAATTGATCAGTAATCATAAAATGGTTTTATATATTTGAAGTACCTTTTGAAACCTAACTTCCATGAAAGGCATTGATTGTGAGCCCGCCCTGCAGTGGCCTGGTGGCTTTCACTGTCTTCATATGAAGCTATTAATAGAATGAAAGCTGACAGGCAAGTGGCTGCCGTCACCTGTGGAATCCGAGCTTTTATTTTCTCCTCGTCTCCCTTTATAGAACAAATGCTAGAAGTCACAGAATTTGTCTTCAGTGCTCTCAACCCTTATTCTGCTCTTTGCTTACCCTCCATAGACAAATCACATGTTTATAATTTTTTAATAGATTCTTTATGATTTTTAACTTACATGAACTTTAACTTATAGAACATTAGTGTGACAAACCCAAGAAAAGTATGAAACAATTAACAATAAAACAGACTAATTAAAGCAAAACTATAGGCCATGTCCTGACAAATCTATGCAAAATTCTGTCTTTAAGGATCAAATAATACAAATAATCACCAGCCTACTTGACTGCGGAAAAAAACTACAAAACACACATTAGCTATTAAAATACAGTGGGTTGGAGATATAATTCAGTACAAGAGTGCTTACCTAGCATGTATGTGGGTCCAGCAATCACAGACAGACAGACAGACAGACAGACAGACAGAGAGACTCACATGAATAAAAGTGAATAAAAAAACAAGCGAAATTAAAGTAACTATAATTATAAAGGAACTTTATGAATGTTTTCATAAGTCTAAGCAAGTCTAAATTTGATAATGTAGATGAAAATTCTCTCTAGGAAAATGTAGATGGCTATAGTTTATTTTACAGATGAGATAGCACATGAAGACGTTACAATAAAACTGGGACATTGCCAAAAAAACTGACTAACCATCCCCAAATTTCCAGAACCTTTCTTAGGCTTTCTTCTGAGGCCGATTAACTCTTGTGCTTGCTGACAGAGCACACAGCAGCACCCCAACTCTGCTCTGAGGCAGCACAGCTGTGGACTCAGCTCTGAAAAGGGTTCTCAGGCATCTCCGCTCAAGTCAGCTTCAGGTCACAAGTCACAGCTCAAGAAAAGTAAAGCACCTCATTAATTTACTGAACGACTAAGGCAAACACCAGGAGTCAGATGAGAGACTTTATTACCATAGGGACAGAGAGAACGATCTGTGAGGAGTGAAGAAGGCATCTGGAAGAATAACTTACCATTCTTTGCTGATCTGTGTAGGGAACCACACTAGGCCTAGAGGGGCAGCTGAACACATAAGTCCTGAGTTTGGATCCTAGGCCCTAAGCAAAGCTGGGCATGACCATGACCGCCTGGGATGCCTGTGCTGGGTAGGCAGATGAGGGCACGTGTGTGTGGCTGCTGCTAGCTCAGCTCTAGGTCCACTGAGAGACACTGTCTCACAGGAATAAGGAGAGTGGCAGGGATGGACACTGACGTCCTCCTCTGGCCTCTCTCTGTAAGGCTCTTGCACCTTCACACCCCACACACATCACAGTCACACACACATAATTCATACATCACACACACATCACAGTTGTACACATAGACACACACACGTCCACACAAAATACAGGAATAATCTGAACTTGTGTCATGTTATTTATTTATGCACTAGGGATATTTATAAGATAAAAATCCTTGTCATTATTAACAATGTTCTAAAGCAGTTAATTTTTAAAAAGATTAAATGGAAAATTATACTTAAATGAGCAAGTGAAATTTCTTATTTGCAGGTAGTATAATATTTCTGAAAAATTCAGAAAAATAGGACTAAATAAATATTAGCATTTAGAAAACTGGTAAACACTTGTGACAAACTGAAAAAATAATAACTTTTTAATATGCCAACAATAACCAGCTGAAAATAAAATGGAAGGAAAAACTCCACTAATATGAACTACACAAAGGCAGGACATGAAGGAAAAGTGTAGGGACAGGAAAGATTGTCATGAAGACCTTTTGTATTCTACTGAAGGTCAAAACAAATGCATGAAAAGGTACATCTTACTGGATAAAGATGATTTTTATCTTATAAACATGCCAACTCTACCTAAAATCATCTGTAACAGCACAATTTTAATGAGGACACTAAGCATGCATACTGGCTGACACATGGAAATGATTCAGACTCAGGTGCTGCAGTGGTCTCTGCTCAGACTGCCTGGTTCAAATCCTGGCACCGTCACGTGCTGTCCACAGCACCTTGCAAGTGTCTTACCCTTCTCATCTCAGCCTCCTCCTCTGTAAGATGGGAATGTGTCTCTAGCATGGTTTATCATAGTGATGGGAATCATATATGCAAAACTCTTAGTGGAGTACGATGCACTCGGTCTGAAGAAACATTGTTAGTATTATCTGAGAAAATAAAAATATTCAGGAAAATTAAGGAAAATAACAGCCACGGGAGTCATGGGAGGATGCAGACTTGTCACTAAGGGCAAGCACACCTTCAGGTAACTTTCACAGGCACAGGCCACTGGGGCAGTCCTGGGCTTCACTACCATCCAAAAACAGACCCCAAACAAACACAAATTTGTAAGTCAATGCAGGAGTTTTAGTTTTCAGCTAAAAAGGCTGCTTCATTCACAGCACAGACCAACAATGTGGACACTATCTACAAGCACCAGACACAGCCAATTTCTTTATGATACACAAAAACCCTCAAAACCCTCACAAGGAAAAGATTAGTCAATAATAATATACAAAATGTACACCCGGCTGTAGAGGGAGGTGCTGGTTTCCTAACTGGTTCGTGATTGTGTTGATAAAGACGGTGGAAACCAACTGCTGGGTGAAGGGAAAGGTGGGACTTCTGGGTCCCAGGAGGAAAAGAGGGATGTAGAGATAGAGGAGGTCTTTTCTACAGGTTTTGGAATGGGAGGCACAGTACAACCATGTGTGATCTTGGGCAGCTGGAAATGGAGGCCCCCACCACCAGCAGTTGGCTGAAATTGGTTACCTAATAAGAGCCCAGCAATTGTGCTATCTGGCTAGTTTTAAAATATTAAAACTGTCTAGTGTTTTCCATCCATGGAGCTAAGGCGGGCAGAGAAAGAGGAAAGCTGGGGTAGCTGTCGGTCGGCAGCTTGGAGTAGCTAGCCAACAGGGGCTGGCAGGAGCATGGTCTCGGAACTAAGCAGAGAGCACAGCCCCAGGAAGGTGGTAGGATGTTTTTAGCAATTACACACTACACACAGCAGCATGAGTGGCCTCCAGACACGGAAAGGAGAGCTGTCCTCCTCACAGGATACACAGGAGGATCTACCACCTCTGCACGAGCCTCCAACTTTCTTGCTCTCAAGAAAGTTGATGTTGATCTCAAAATTCCCACTTTCCCCAACTCCATAGCTCAGTTTCTCTTGATTGCAAAGTTCCTTGGAAAGTTTTAAAATGAGTTTCTTCCCTCTTTTACCTTGAATACACTTCAGTCAAAACCTAGCACTAGCCATTGTCATGGCTGTGAAGGACAGCCATACCAGTCCAGTGACACACTTGATCTACTGCACACTGGTCACAACTCATGACTCTCCTTTAGAAAACCACCTTTCCCTTCGGTTGTGCTAGGTTCCATTTGCCTCCCTGGCTGCTGCTTTCTCATATCTTTCATCTCTTGGACTTCAGTCTGTCTCCTCTCTCTCTCTAAATGACACTTGTTAACTGGCTTTATAGCCTAGCCCAAAATTTTATATCCTAAAATACTTGCATACAAACTACTTAACAACTCCATTTCAGTGGACACCCGCTATGGCCCAAACTCAACTCTTGGCCTTTCCTAGTCACCCCATCTTCTGCAAATGGAAATTCCACTCTTGCTGGTGTCTGAGTCTCAGGGACTTGTAATATTCTATTGTTCCACTGGCCAGGGCAATCCCCCAGTTGTACTTCTGGCTTGTTTCTTTCTCTCAGGCCTATCTGTCCATAAGATAAGAGCTCCTACAGCAACAGGGGCCTCACTCCCCTCTGCTCAGATCATCCCCTAATGGCTGTCCATTTCATCCACGACACCGGAAGTCCCTTTACGAACTGACCCCACTCCCCTGTCACTCTGACATCATCTGTTCCACCTGGGGCTCCGTGCATGCTAGCTACACTGTCCTCTGTGTCCAGGCTTTCATGCTGTGCCCCTCTACCTGAGAAGGTTACCCAATTTCACTGCTCAGTGGTATTTTCTAACCACTATTTAAATATATGGACCTCATCGAACCCTCAATATTACACACATTCTCTCCTGATGAAACCCTCAACTTATCACTGCATCTTATCCAAATGGATCCATCTTCAGTTGGAAATATCAAGGACCCCAGGGTGAGCAAGAACTATGGTAAGACAACTTCCCACATCACAACGGTTAGCTGAGGAAAAGACCAAAGCTCGGCCCTACTGAATTGGTGTATTTTCATTTCATTGTAAACTTGAAAAATCCTCACTCAGAGGCTGGCTGTGTCTATCACTGACTTCCATTATCTACTGGATGAATGGATAGACAGGAGTTTAATATTGGATGAAAAAGGTCCCAGAAAAACAGTGTGAGAGCTAAGGAGAACACTGCAGGATTAATTTGGCAATGCTTATCAAAGCTGAAAATATTTATCTATCAATAAAACAAATTCCTTAGCATTTACCCTAAATGCATATATTTCTATCAGTAAACTCATTATAATGACAAAGCCTATGAACACTAATGGGAGATCTATTTCTTTTTATGGATACATGTAAAGATCCTTTATAAAACTTTGGTTCCATTCTTGCAGGGGTTATAATGAGTGCCATACAGCACTACATATATGTAGGGTAATATTAATTGACATTTGTCTGGAAGGACATACAAATGAGGAAGTAAGCTATAGAAATAGTATTTTTTCTGCTTAATTGTGTTCATATATTTTGAATGTTTACCTTGCTTTGAAATAACAAAGATAAATTTTAAACGTTAAAATAACTTTCAGATTACTGTTACTAGTGGCAAACTTCAGGAAACTTAACTGGAATTCAAGGAAATACTTTTTTAATATTTTTATGAATTTGAACTTTCTGATAATAAGTACAAGTTACAACTGAAAATACTAATAAAGTTCAGAAAGCCTAGACAGGCAGAGCTCCCTGAGTTTAAGGACAGTCTGGTCCTTAAACATACATGAGTTCCAGGATAGCAGGACTATAGAGACTGAAAAACCAAACCAAGCCATACTGAAATACCACTCCCCCACCCTCCCAGTAATCACCATAGGGCGGCGAAAGCTGGAGAAATGGTGTAACAAAGAAGGACCCTTGTCTTTAAGCCTGAAGAGTTGAACTCAGTACCTGAATCTCAAATGGTGGAAAGAACCAACTCCCATGGTTGTTCTCTAACCTTTACACTCATTCTATAGGAAGCACACATGCTCATAAACACAATGAAATAAAAATAAGAACAATAAAAAATTCAAAAGATAATGAAATGTAAAAGAGAAAGGTTCAAATGACATTTAAGAAGGCAGTAACTGTAAATATACATGTGTGAACCTCGACAGCAAACTTGCTCTCATAGTTCCAGAAGGTGCTGTGGAATCTGCCAAGGGAAACACAATCAACAGTCCTCCCCACTGTGACACCTGGGAATGACCTGACAGCAGGATAGTCCTACCCATACAATGCTGGCACTCATATGGGGGCAATGACAGCTCTATAATTGGACTTAGGGCCAGCTCAACAGGAGGGAAATGCTGCTGGGTGCTGGAAACCTAGCCAGCTTCCCAGGGCGAGTGAATTGTGACTCTCTGAGGAGGGTCTACTGGTCCCACTTAATGGAAGTCTACCTATTCTTCTCCCCACAGGAAGAGTAGTCCTTGCCCTCATCAACAAAGCTGCTCTTTGTACCAGAGACCACTTTAGAAAACCACAACTGGTCAAAAAGCTGAGAACAGCTGATCATGAGGTGTCCAGCCCCTCACCCCCATACATCTACATCACAACTCCTGAACCTATGGTTCAGGGAACATGTCAGAAGGAGGAACTAAAGACTCTAAGAGCCAGAGGACCAGGAAGTCTGCTGTGAGACTGTGTCCCCTAGAAATGACAGGGAAGCTACACCCAAGATAAGAATGAGAACTGAACAGTGACAAAATCAATAGGCATATTAACACAGAAGGGGAAACTCACTGGGCCCCACCCTAGATACAACTACAGGCAGCTAATGATTGCTGGGAGTGGGAGAAACAGTCTTCCCCAGTGATGAGCCTCCAAATTAGCTAAATTTTAAGTGGTCATGCTTAAAAGTGTACACATGCAGTCAACACTTCATGGATGCAGCAGGCTGCTTATGTATTACACATATGCATATGTGAATTACACATGCATATGTGTATTATACATGCATATGTGTGTGTATAAAATAATCAAAGGAAAAGTGGCCACAGATTTGAGACAGAGGAAGAGAAGATATAAATAGACTTGGAGGGAGGAGAAATAGGAGGGACTGGAGGACTGGGAAGGACAGAAATCATATAACTAAATCGTAAGTACATTTAAAAATTATTTTAATTAATAATGTCCTTTATGAAAGGCAGCGATGTGTTACAAAGTATATATGACACTCACCTTTTCTGTTCATAGCCACATAAGACATGAAATTATGGGAGACACAGGGAAGGTAACACTTGTTAAGAAGCAAGGGGCGGGGCAGTTTCTGCCCCTTCCCATGTATACAGGAAGTTGTCCACGCCTTGAAGAGGGAAGGTGCTTTCAGTCCTCAAGAGAAAACCCCTCCAGTGCAGTTACAGTGGCACCTACCCGCCATACCACAGTCAACCACAGGTGTTTGCTCTCAGGTTTTTTTCTCATCTTATAAAAATATAAACCAGTAAGTAAATATTTTGTAATTTCTGTCTTTAATTTTGAGACCTGTTGATTTTGAACTGATGATAAAAAAAATATGAGGACGGGAACAAAAATTCTATCCTAATGGATTTCCTTTCTTCTGCCTGGTGAGAAGTAGACTAGAGGCGCTAGTCTATAGTGTAAGCCTGCTAGGTGGAAGGGGAACCAGAGGGGAGGGGACCCCTGCTTCCCCAGCTGGCTTCTAGGAGTGACAGGGGTGCTCAGTGCCCTACCCTGACCTGAGGCCAGCTGCGCCCTTGGCCTAGGAGCTCTCTCAAGGGCCAGTTTCAATAGCGAGGCACTCAGTCCTGCCAAGGAAACAAAGACTCCTCGCTCTTCTATTGTACATACATAAAAGCCTGGGCTTACAATAATAAAGTCCAAGCTGGAACTTAGTCCTTTAAATTTTTAGCATTTATTTATTTATTTATTTATTGTTTGTTTGTTTGTTTGTTTGTTCCTGAGTGGGATGGGGTGTGTGTGTGGAGGAGACATGCACAGAGAGGTTACTTTGGGGAATTTGTTCTCTCCTTCCACCATGTAGGTTCTGGTGATCCAACAAAGGTCACAGAGGAGCTTGGCAACGCTATTGCCCTTGCTTGCTGAGCGCCCCCTGCTGGCCCAGGAGCTTCTTACTCTTTTGTTTTCATTTTTCCTACCCTTCCCTTCCTTTCCCTTTCCTTTCTTTTCTCTTTTTTTTGAGAGTCAGAGTCTCACTCTCTAGCTCTGGCTTTTCTGGAACTCAGTATTATAACAGGCTGACCTCAAATTCACACAGATCCAACTGCCTCTGCCTTCTAAATGCTGGGATTAAAGGCTTGTGCCATCATGGCTGGCCAGAAACTTGTTTCTTAATGAGGCACTGGAAACCATTTACAGCTAACTGGAGTTGAATTTACTGAGATCTATTATAGAACACAACATTTCAAATGTGAACACATTCCTTAGTTATCTAGAATGCCTCGAAAGTATCAGAAAGAAGTCATAATTTCAAAGAGTTCCACTTCTGCAACACATGATTTAAAAAAAAAAAGCTATGGATTGCATGTTATAGTAAAGAAATATGGTAGCATAAAACTAAATGCTGACGTATGGGTCACATAGAAAACAAGGGTGCTAGGACTTGAACCACGACCAAATACTCTTTTATGCCTTGCTAATATGATATATAATAAAATTCTTAATATTTTGTTTCTATTTTAATTTGAAATGATTATTGGGAAATTAGGAAGACATGAATGAAAGAAATCTCTGGACATTTTGTTTTACTTGAGTTTCCTGAAAATCAACAGACATTCTATTCTTACTAGAATAGAATCTGTACATAATTGATTCCAGCAAAGCTGAGATATCCTATAAACTAATGCCTGTGAACCAGCACACATTCTCCTACACATTTTATCTTCTGGATAAATCAGCAGTGAAGACAGAAGTGGCCGCTCCTGGGAACTGCATAGACAGTACTGAGTACCATGTGCAGAGATGACAGAAAGCTCTACTTCATTTAGGTTGCAAATGAAGATATGTTTATCAGCTGGGCTTGATGGCATAAGCCTCTAGCTCCAGCTATCAGAAAGCTGAGGCAGGAGGATCAAGTTCAAAGCCCTCTGGGATACAGACTCCTGAGTAGCCTGAGCAACTTAGTGAGGCACTGTTATCAAACACAAAGTTATAAAGGCCAGAGGCATGTCTTACGAGTCTTATTCTCCAGAGTTGGGGGGGGGTAAGATTTCATGCTTTACATGTACTGAGTAAGCAAACCCCTCAAAAGGCACTTTTCTAGTCATGGAGACAGACTGTTAGGCTCTCAAGATGGAGATGCTGGCAGAAGCCATGCAGCGCTGATGGCCAGACTCAGAAGCAGGCTATAATGCCTCAAGAAATCAAGTCCCCTGACATAAAGAGAAGCGTGGGGATCCTGGAGAACTGTTAAATGCCCAACAAACATCTAATCTCATCTTTTTCAACTTTTTAGACTCCAATACATTTTAGTCTCATATATCCTTGTCACTTCTCTTTCCTTCAGGATAGAAGTAGAGGGCACATAATCAGACTCCTTTCAGATTATTCCCCATACAAAATTGTTAAGAGTTTTCCACTCCAAAAGTCAGCCATTCCAAACCCCAGCTCTTGGCAACTCGATCTCTCAAGATTCACGCTCCCTCACGACTTCCTGCTATTCACCACACACGGCAGTCTGCACACACACACCAGTTTGGATCCCCAACACCCCTCGTCCCATGACACACACTCTGGAGAATGAGCCTCAGGAGACATGTCTCTGGACTGCTTTACTTTTAGGCGTCTTATTTCCCTTCTCTTGCCTAATGCCAAATTACAACATAATTTTAGAATTCATATCCAATCTATCAACTAGCCTCTTGGTTACTTCACTGTCTCTAAAGCTACCGCTCCTATTTCAAACTTAGCCCCTCCTCTGGACCAGAACCACACCATGAATCAGGTGATTGCCTGAAAACATGTAACACATAGTCTCTTTGAAGACCTTTGCTTCTCTGTGCTATTGTAGCCTTCCTGGCTCTGCATATGCTCTGCCTACTGCACAGTCATATGTTATCACTAGAGGATAGTAGTTCATTGTAAATACTGAGCCTCTCTTCACCCTCTTAGCCTTTTCTCATCTTTCCCTCAGTCTCCTCTCAGGTCTCTCCTCCATTCTTCACACTCTCATGTTATCTTGCTTATGCCCTGCCAGGCAGCCATTACCTTCTGCAATTATCATCTGTAGAGATTTGCTCATCTTCTTCTATTGTCATTTCTCTGTACATTAGCTTCCTGTTACACTTTAATGATTCAAGTGTGAAGTATAAAACTCTGCCAGTGCCTTGAGTTACCTCATGATCTCAGTTACTTTTCTATTGCTGTGAAGACATCATGACCAAACAACTTATAAAAGAAAGCATTTAATTGAGGGGTCGCCTACAGTTTCAGATGGTGAGTTCATGACAATCATGGTGGGAAGAATGGCAGCAGGCAGGCACAGTGTTGGAACAGTAGCTGAGCACCTCCATCTGATCTGTGAGGCAGAGACAGAGGAAAACTGAGTCTGGGATGGACTTTTGAAACCTCAAATCCAATCCTCAGTGACACACCTCCTCCAAAAAGACCATACCTCCTAATCCTTCCTAAACAGTCCACTCAGTCTATGGGCACCATTTTCATTCATACCACCACATCCACCATGTTCTTTTCTAGACTTCCAGAGGCTGCTCATTACCCTCATTTTGAAGTCTTGCCCATCTTCAAGGTCAGCAACGGCCTGCTGAGGTTGTCATAGCACGTCTTTCTGTACCAGCACTTCTTTGGCCTCCAATTTCTGCCTTTATGGATCCTCACATTGGGCCTACTCAGTGAATCCTATCTTAAGGTTAGTTGCCAGATATGGTGTATGCCTTTAGTCCCAGCACTCGGGAGACAAACCTCTGTGAGTTTAAGGCCAAAGTGAGTCCTAAGTAAATAAATATTACCTGATATCTCATTTTGTGCCAATAAGGCTGTTCTAGTTAGATTTTTTTCTTGTCAAGTTAACAACAAATGGGCATTTGGGAACTTCAGCTGAAAAAGTTCCTCTGTCAGGGTGGCCCATAGGCAAGTCTGTGGGGTCATTTTCTTGACTAATGACTTATGTGGTAAGGTTGAGGGTAGTGCTACTCCTGGACACGTGATCCTGGCTTGTTTGAGGAAGCCAGCTGAGCAAGCCATGGGGAACAAGTCAGTAAGCAGTGCTTCTCTATGGTCTCTGCTTCTGTTTCTGTCCTGGGTTTGGCTTGAGTTCTTGCCCTGACTTCCCTTATGACTGACTGCCACCTAAGAGTTCTAAAATGAAATCAACCTTTTCCTCTCAAGCTTGATTTTAGTCATGGTGTTTATCATAGCAACAGGAAATGAACTAAGACAACGCTTATCAAGAAAAAACAAAACAAAAACCAAATGCTGGTGAGGATGTGGGGGTAGGAGGAGAAGGTAGCAATGAGCTGGCAGAAATCTAAATGAGTACAGCCACCGAGGAATCTACATGGAGGGACCTCAAGCAATTAAAAACGGAACGACCACATGATCCAATTATCCGATTCCTGGCATATTCTCAAAGATCTACATCAGAGAACCAGAGATGCTTGCACAGCCATGTTTACTGCTGTGCTATTCACAGTAGCCGCAGTAACTAGGAAGAGAAATCAGCCTAGATGCCCATCAACAGAAGAATGGCTAAAGAGGATGCTGCATTATACACAAGGGGATTTTTATTCGGCCATAAAGAATAAGCTGTGCCATGTGCAGGAAGATGAATGGAACTGGAGATAATACTAAGTGAAATACTGCATGCTTGGAGGTGAGGAGACCGCCCAGGCAACACAGAGCTGGTGTGTAAGCATAAGGATCTGCATTCAGGTCCTCATGTAGGCCAAGCATGATGGTGCAGATTCATAGCTCTAGCACTGAGGGGCACAGAGCAGAGACAGGCAGATCCCTGGAGTGCACTGGCCAGCCAGGCTTAGCCAGTTGGTGAGCTCCAAGTTAAATGAAAACTCTGTTTCAAAAAACAAGGTGAGAACTAGAAGAGAAGGTCACCACATCAACCTCTGGCCTCCACATGCACATGTGCTTGTCCCCCTCTCTCTCCTCTCTCTCCGTCTGTCTCTCTGTCTCTGTCTCTCTCTCATACACACACACTCTCGCACTGCATGTTTTCTATCATAAACTCAATTTAAAATTTACATATATGACATGAAGGTATAGGACAGACTCTCTGGGGGAAAAAGAGAGGGTAATGGGGTAACCAAGAGCAAAGTAAGTGATGTGCACATGTGCAGGTGCCACGTGTGCAGGTGCCATGTGTGCAGGTGCCAGATGTGAACCATAGTGAAGCTTATCATTCCTACACTAATTTAAAAAAAATAAAGAGTGAGCCGATTGCTAAGATAACCTGTCCTTCACTCTCCTATGTCAGAGCCATATTTACAGGCTGTATGGACGAGGGCATGCATGTATTGAGGAGGCTGTAATGTTACCTGTTGTGCTCTCATTGGCGTAAGGTGCATGCGGATGAAGACGCAGCTTTTACACCACTGTTCACACCATTAGGTCTACGTTGCTACTTTTACAGGTTCTGCCAAGCATGCACAACATGTACAATTTTTATGGAATTAGTGTACAAGCTAAAACACAAACACTTTGATGGGGCTCTTACAACCACAGGATTTGAACCCAGGCCCTCAGGCATGCCAGACAGGCACTCGACTGCTGAGTGTGTGGCATAGTAGACTTTTCCTCATTCTTACCTAATTGCAACAGTGATCATTTCCCACATTTCCATAAGTTTTGTGAGTTGCTTTAGGTCGTTGGTGACATGGCACATTCCGATAAAATGTCAATAAAGGAAGAGTGCTGCTTGACTCACATTGAGTGACTTAAAAACAGGAGCCAATGGGTTGGCGGTGGTTTTACGGCTTCCTAGAGAGTAACTGAGGCAAGTTGTGTCAGCAAAGGGTGACTACATCGTAAATTAATGAATTTGAAATCTGGAAACATTGTCTCATGTTTCACATTTAAGACAACTGAAAGCCAAAGAAGGTAAATGTTTGTCCAACAGCATGGAAAAAAAAAAGTTAAAACTCAAATTCTGGGGCTTCAAAGAGAAGAAGTTGTTACAGAACCTCTGTAGACAGGTAGTATACCGACTTATTGGTTTATCATTATTCTGTTCTGCATGCAATTGTTTCTCATTCCATAGCAATTAAAAATAACTTACGCAAAGCACTCACTAAACACTTGTCAAATCTGTGGCTGATTAACAAAATAACATGATTAAATACATTTTAACATGGCAATTTTCCTACTTTTATTTTTATAGGCAACACAATAAAAAAGAAGGAGACTTGTCATTACATGACATCAATCTCTACCAGCTTTTCCTAAATGACCCTACATCAGTCCCCTTTGTCCTTATCATCTATACAGAAAGGCCAAACCCATTTCTACAGTGATAACCCTGTGGTGTTCATCTTCTGTGATGTGACATTTGACCTCACACAGGTTATCTTCCTTTCAAGCTTTTACTTCTCTATTAACAGGATGATTCTAAAACCATTGACATTTTGGAATGAATCAAGATCAAGACAGTGGAGGGAACTCTGCCCTTGCAACCTAAAAAACCATAACAGGACATAACAAAAACCCAACCAAACAACTAAGCAAGCCGAACCAACCCAACCACAGACTCCAGTAGCTTTACTTAACAACGGCCTCGATGAAAGAGCAAACTTATCCCATTAAAGCCTTGGCCTAATGGGTCTGGAGCCCTCTTGATTTCCTTTTAACATTCTGCAACAAAACATCAGGGATACAAGACATGCTGACACCAGAGTGTAAGACTGTCTTATGGTAAATAACCCAGGATTATACGAGTTTTCTAGGGAGCTCCGATTTATTTTCTGTGAACAAACCATGGGAAGGTGGTTGCGCAGATGCAGGCACTCACAGACATTTTCTCAGACTTCACCAAGAAAGGCCCCCACTCTGAGAAAATCACCACCAAATATGTTGCCAATTCTAAAACTTGAGATTTGGGATTAAATCTGAATTCTGGAAAACCAGTTGACTGCCATGAAAATTCTACAATTTTCAACATAAAAGATCTTTCTGAAGCAGATGGTGCCACTATTGGTGTTTTTAAATACAGCAAAATAAAATGTCAGCATTTATAAAGTTTGTACAACTTAGTCAACTGATCTATTCCAATTACTAATTACTAATTGATGCAAGAAGTTACAAGTTTGTTAAAAAGTAAAAGGTCTATTCCAAGTTCAAGATGGCTCTCACCACGTGTGAGACCTACAAAATGTACTGGAGCACCACTCAACTCCCCAAACAATAATTAAGTTTTAAGACCCTGATACTTAATTCATTTTCACAGAACACATACAATGTCTGTGTGTACTTTTAACATACTTTAACCAAAGTAACAAACACAATTTCCTCCTTAACGGTAATTTCATTTTTCATAGTGTCAATTACTTAGAATTAATTTTGGTTCAGTAATATTAAATGGAACATTTCAGAAGTAAATGATGCATAAACTATAAATTCCATGCTTCTCTGAGCAGTGGTCCATCTACCGGCATGGGAATCATTCCTTGTGAAGCAGATCTTCCGTGTGTATTCTTCCCACCCAATGGCCATTTAGTAACCATTTCTATTAGCAGACTAACTAGCACTGTGTTTTTTCCCAATGCTTATGCTCAAGTAAGTCTTATTTTACTAATTGCCCCAAAGAACAAGAATGGTGATATTGGCATATTATACATGTGATGGAGAAGCAATAATACATTACCATTATGTGAAAGAGCTTAAGTTTTCAACTTCCTAAGGAGAAATGTTCGAATGTTTTGAGTGGTTAAGAGCTACAGTTAATGATAAGCAAGAGTCAAGATCAGATCCTCTCTGAGCTCTCAGGCTGTGTGAGACAAGATGAACTGGCTCACAGTTTTATTGCATCATCATTGGCAGGGGATGAGAAGAGCAGTGCATTCTCATGCAGCAGGAGAGACAGATGCCTGTGCTAGCAAGCTTCCTCGTCCTCCTCTATTCCACAGCTGTCCCCAGCTACTGAAAGTCTCTGATCCATTACTGATGTTCATTGACACACCAATGGGTGTGCTTTGCCAACCTATTGAGGTGCTTTTCAATCAGGCCTATAAGTGCTTACTGCACAGCACACCCTCAAGCTGGGGAGGGGCAGATATATATTACTGTTACTGAGGGAAAACTGCAAAATTATATCAGATTGAAGAGAGTAGTAGATACAAGAACTCTGTCATTTCTATAAAAGCAGGTTAGAAAACTTTATACACACAAAACAATGCCATTATTTAATGTTTATGCTATTTTATTTCTCATAAAATGTTAACATTAATAATGACTATTAAGTATAAAATATTTTAAAACTTTATGAGTTTAAAGTCTGAATACAATTAAGATCAATTAATAATAACTTACATAATTAAAAGTACTCTGGGCCAATTATTTCCAAATGAAAAGAATCCTGAGATAAGTAAGGTTTGAGAAATGCAGTGTCTAATAGGGTAGTTGCCAGTCACATGTATCTATTTAAAGTTAGATCCAGTTCTAACACATAAACTACAGCTGCTCTTTCTTTCATTCCAGATAAGTTCCAAGTGTTTATACACGAGCTAGTAGTTATTGAAAAAATAAAGATCATGCTTGCCACAGACAGTTTTAATGGGCAAAGCTGGTCTACCCTCTATACAGTATAAATACAGCATTTGAGTGCATTGGGTCAGGGTCTTACCACCATCATAATTCTTCAGTACTTTATCATACCTCTGTTAACTCCCTTCAGAGGATATATGTCTTTTTTAAGGCATGGATTTTAACACTGAAATCTGTATCTATGTGTATGTCATGATACAGATGTGATATTTTATGTATATAATAAATAATGTAAAATTTTACGTTTATAATATGAGGCAAAATACCCAAATAATACACCCGCAGAACTCAAAACACTCATAACACATTTTTAAAGTCATTAACAACTTCTTATTTATGTTACTTCATGTCATAGTTCCATAAATTAAGACTTAAAGGCACCCATCCATTTTTTGTTGGTAATACCAAGTAGGCCCTACAGTTCATAATTACAGACTAGTAATTATGACTTTAAAGTTTTCTAAAGAGCTCTGTACATGTGTCTGAAAGAAATGTTATCTATGCACAATACAGTAATACATTTGTTTGGATTACGTGTATTGCCTGGGGTTGTATAACTTCAGTTTCTGTATGCTTCTGTATGAGTATTGATTTGCAGAATTCTGCCTTTCTGAGTTTGGGCTCTGGACAGGTTGATTTGGGAATCCTTACTTCCTACTAAATCAGTGAGGTCTGAACACTATAGAATAAGCTTTAGGGCTAACAAGACGGCACAGAGGTGAAAGGGCTGGCCATAAAAGCCTGCCAGCCTGTATTTGCACCTTGATTCCACAACTGTAGGAGAACCCACCCCCAAAAGTGGTCCTCTGACTCCCTGTCACACACACTGAGGGACCTGTGCATCTGCCCTACTCTGTCTGTCTGTCTGTCTGTCTGTCTGTCTCTCTCTCTCTCACACACACACACATACGTGCACACACACATACACACACACATACATACACACACACACACACACACACACACCACACCACACCCTTGGGACCTGTGTACTTGTTTTGTCATATACATATAACATATAAAAACAATACATAAATAAAAATAAAAAACAATTTTAAAAACTAAAATCAAAATTATATTTCTTGGATATTTTCTTTACTTAATAAAATAATTACAAAGCCACTAGAGCTGGCCTGGTCTGACTTCTGGCATGTCACGACCAGGTAGAGACAACATTCATGAATGCTGCTAGTTTTCCAGTCAGTTATGGCAGTGCACCCAAAGAAGCAAGCTGCAGTTGTAGAAAGAACAAGAGAGACATATGGGCTTCCAGCCAGGTATGGTTTCTGGCCAGCACGTAGAAGGACCTGATCTCCAGCACAGAGCAAGCACAAAATCTGCCAACTTAGGCTTATATGTCATCCCCTCCATATTTCCACATATCCTTCTAGAAAAAGAATTTTTCATCCTAATTTTGGATTTTGATCAAGAGAAAAATTCCCTGCATAAAAGCAGCACAATGGCTGAATGGCAGTCAGCACTGCTACTGTGGCTGGGTCTAACCACTTTTCACTATTCGAAAGACCATGTGTCTTAAATCAGAGGACTTATCTTTTTCAGCTAAAGCATGTAAAATATTGTGGTTTGAATAATTTGTATGAACTGTAAACTTCATATTATGCTCATTTCTAAAGCTGTGTTTTTCGTCTGTCTTGCTGTATAAGCTCATTCTAAACAACTGGTCTGTAGTAGGAAGGCTCGCACAGGAGCCGTGTGGAGTCCAGAACTGTCTGCGTCTGAGCACAGCCATGGCCACTGCTTGCCACTTACATGAGTCATGGCCTCCCCCAAGGCCATGCCCAAAGACAGGCTGAAGGGGATGCTAAGGGAGAGGGTGCCAAGGAGTAGGACAAGCCACAGCAAAGATTGGCAAATCTGTTGGCTAAACCAGCTCCTTCAAAGCCAGTAACTAACTGGGTCCTTGCGGAGAAGGGAAGGGAGAGAAGGCCCAAACAGCAAGGGGAAAAACTGATCTGACCTGGCAAGGATGGGGATTATCATGTGGACCGGCACACATGCTGACTGGAATAACCATGCAGACAGACACAGAACACTGACTGGAATAACCATGCA